>NC_056741.1:1365222238-1365304738 GCF_019279795.1 Protopterus annectens
GTATGGATATTTGCTTCATCTACCTTACCCCACTGATACACAATGGTCCCCATATAATAATACATGTTTTCCCAGTACAGGAAGGGCTATACCAACCCACCTATACAGATGGCCATAACCCTAGCCAATGTAATGTGGGTGTGAAAAATCACTATATAAGCAACCTGTATTTATGTACAGTCCATAGGCAAAATGAGGTCCAGCCTGCATGTCAGCCAGAATGCACGACCTATGGATGGTTCTGTACAAGTATACAAGGTGATGCAGCCTCCATAGCCCTGCGTGTCGCCTAAATGAATCCAATACCTTGGTGGAATGGTTCCATGCATAACACTAGGTTATATGCACATATGGTCCTTATATATCATAACCATTATAACACTAGGGCATTATGCCCCCACTCATTATATCACGCAGTGCACCTTCCACATGTGCACTGGACGTTACTCAATGGACCAGGGCTAACAGGTATACTATTAGTACAGGGCAGCCTAGCTGGTTTGCAGCCAGGGTATTAATGTGATAGTATATATGCACCTCATATATATATAGGTGAGCTCCAGTATCAGCGTATGCGATGATGTACCTATACATGGATATTGCATTTAACAGGGGTGATATATATAGCCTATATATCCATGTATTTAAATGCATGGACACCTGTATATATGGGCATATACTATGGAATCTAATGTCCACCTCCCGATGGATATGGCAACTGGAGTCATAAGTGATATACCGCGGCGGTACCTAGTATATCATAATGTAACACCTGAGTCATACCAATATATGGGCATAGTCGAAAACGCACTGGCACTAGCGCTGCCCCCAGCTTGCGGATTTGCTCCAGCCCTGGACTAGTGAGATGAGTGGGAGCCGATCCAGGTTTATGCACTTGGACACCCTGATGACTAGCGCATGTAGCGGCAGTGCGACCGCTATCATGCATGGAGTATGCACTTGGCACGTGATATGCATGAGCCTATATTCATTACTGTGGGGCACAAGTTGTATTAAGCCAATGTGATGTGTGGCGAGCCATATTTTATACTTACTAGCTGCCTACCAGATGGAAGGCTGCGTTCCTCACTGGATGTGTGTACCCAGAGGTTACTGTGAGCCTACGATCACGCCCTGTTTATGGAGTGCACTGGACCTAGTAAGTGTATGTGCATTGTGAGTATAATATCGGGTATTCCAGACGCGGCATTGTGCCTCAGTAGTGCATAGGCCTGGCCAGCTACATCCACTCCGAGCGCCTGCAGGTGGGAGCTACTATAACGCAGCCCCCTACTATGCAGTATTTGCAAGACTAATTAGGGCAGCCTGGTGGGTAATGGACATGTGTGTGTGTGTGAGCAGTGCCAGTGGGGAGTGGACGTATCTTATACACAGCCTCCAGGTAACCCATATAGGGTGCGCAGCCCGGTACTGCATAGAGGTATAGTAGCCTAGATCGTGGGGTAGCCTTATGTACCCAGTATGGGCCGCAACCCAGCTAGATGTAACCCACTACATGCTGAGCCCGTATAGCTCAGTATCCATGTCCACCCTATGCAGCCAGGTAAGGCACAAAGTGATATGGGGTATACCCCACTGTCAGTACCTCGACGCTAGCTGCCATGCAGCCGTGCCCATACTCCAGGTCACTAAATGGCCGTCATACCCTGCACCATCTGGTACTCGACTGAGTCGGAGTAGGTGACTATGATAGCTATCACATAGTCGCTAATTGGAACTAGTTAAATAGGTTACTAGTGCAGTGGATGATAAACTAAGGCTAGGTTCGTGCACAGTACTAGGCCCTACGTACGTATACCTCCATACCTGGAGCCACCAGTATTGGATGTTGCATAGAGCCACCCCCTGAGGTTACTCCCACAGTCCAGCGAAATCTCGACACACACACATATGTGGCATCTCATACCACTAGTCGCAGGGTGACCTACTGACCAGTTAACCGATATAGCTAGATGGGCCTCCATACCCTATATGTAGGTCATACTTGCCACCCTAGTAAGTTAGTATTACCTGAACAGTACCTATCTCTACCTACTATGTACTAGTAATTGCCCGCCCAGTCATATCAGCCCGGTCTTACTGCCCCACTATTACAGTGCATGCTGATAACGGCACCGTCAGCTATCATACACTCCAACCATATCATCATGGCATGCCCCACTCCAGCTCCACTGCATGGATCCAGGGACCCTATTGTGGACTCCCTACCCTGGAGTAGTAATACCCATCCACTGCATGGATCATGGATCCACTGCACTGCCAGTCATGCCACTACATGCAGCCTGATTTCACAGAGCTACTCTTATGTAGTGTCACCCATCTGCAGGAACATGGTATCTTCCAATGTTACCCGCCGACTACTTCTGCATGACCAGGATGTCGATGGATAAGAGCCACTCCACTATTTAAGGACAGTACTACTGGATACAATAATTACAGAGGTTAACACTTTTGTGCGATGACTGAATCCATCTTGCTGACTCACTTCGTCACTACTATGTAGGGGTCCACCTAGTACTACTAAGGTACCACCTGCCGCATACACACTAGAGCCTGCACCTACCCTCACATGGGATTAGCCTGCATGCACTGATGTGCACACTGGGGCACTCATACTGATTTGCATTGAGCACGCGTAGCCTTTTACATCAGACGAGCTATGCATCGATTCTGATAGAGCGGACCTAGGTTCGAGCCTCACTAGGCTACCTAGCTCATAAGGTCATAAACCCATCACTACTGCCACCTGACCTACTAGGTCATATCCCACTCGACCCCTCCCAGGGGTGGGATTTACTAGCACAGTCCAGTAAGCGAGTCATAGTATCATGGGAGTGCCATAGGTGATCCATTGCAGCTAACACTACCTCCCAGCCTGCCGCGAGTGATAGGTAGCTCCATGGATTGTTGTGTGTGTGCACCCGGCTATGTTGACACCCGTCCCCAGCTGAGCCGGTCCAGTAGGGTAAACCAGGAAAAAAAAAAAAGCTCTTTTGTTTCCCGTGGGTTCCATAGCGTAATGCGCTATACCTGACCTGATAGCTGGATCACTACAAGTCAAGGTGAGGTGGGCATAGCTAATTCCACAGGTGGCAGCTGCACCTCCTCATGTCATATCAGTGGGATCATGTAATCTGTACCTGTAATCGATAGTAGGTGGTGCAGCCTGCATCATCATGGACTATTATGGGTATACTAGGGTGGCATAACTATCCTGGTGTAACATAGGAAGACCACAGCCTACAGCTGGCCATAATGGGCATATTTACGGCCGCCGATCTACCACCTGGAGTCAGGTCGTCGAGGTCATGGGTATCAAACCTCTTGTTTTTGACATGCGCTCACCCTGGTGAGGCTCTATGACGCTGGGACTAATAACGGTATGTTAACTACAGTTCGGAGCTGACCGTGACTACCTCAGCTAGGTGCGCATCACTTACACCCCATGGAAGCAGGGTCCAGGTCCATAGTACGTAGCCTATGATGGAGTGGACTGCATGATGTTACTGCAGGTCGATGATAGTGATGCACCGCTGGATCGATAAGGTTGAATTTTATGCTTTTATAGGCAGCAGTTTCGGATGTGCATTCTATGCTGACACTATCTGGGAGCACCTACTTTAAGATTAAGTGAGGGGCTCTTTTATTTTTCCATGGGTTTTTGGCAAGTGGGGTGGACCAGTGCACGCAGTCTCGCAACAACAGATCTGGTTTCCATGGTTACTTGTGTAACCCAGGCTCAGCTGACAACCATTTCGTAATTCCTTGCAGGTCTAGCCACTGTCCAACACCAGGTGGAACCCTGGAAGCCGCCGCGGTGATCCCGCAAGTAGATAAGATCACCAAGGTAATAAATGTGCCTTGAAGTTTGCTTTCCTCAAGTCACCCTAGACGACAACCTTCAAACTATCAGGGTGTACTTCATTCAGGATAGGTTTATATCCAAAGCCATACTGTTACCGACTGGACGCCTGAAGACCCCTTTAACATATTGGTTCAAGTGAGTTCAACTGACGCTACAAACTGTTCATGCCACGATCCCCACGTATCCTCCTACGACCATCACCTAAGCAGTTCACTCAGCTGATGCACAGTGAAAATGTAGCAATAGGCTGTTAAATTTCCCTTTAGTGGGCACATTGAGATACACAGGGGGCTTCGATAGATGCATCATGTAGGCCAAATAAATGAATGTCAATTAGATGTTTTCTAGTCCAGCCCTCATCCTAACCACTCTGGTAAAAACCATGGTGCATTCCTTGTCTTCGACAACTGTTAATAGAGGACAACTGTGTGATGCATAGGTGCCAGTGACCCTGTTCCCTATTAATCCATTTGTCCGGATAAGCACTATGGTAGAAGCCACAGCTTAGCTTTAAAAAATGTCAACTCTTCACCACTAAGCGCAGAAAATGCATGAAAGAGACAGGAATCTGACCGCTATGGTTAATGTCCTATAACAGAAGACGCTTACATGCATCAAAAAAAAAAAAAAAAAAAAAAAAAAAGTCTCCCGGGCTCGAGGGATCATACGGCATCAACCAATTTAACGGACATGGACTGATACCGCATTAAAGAACAAAGAATAAATACTGCCATTTTGGATCTTTCCTTGAAACTAGGTAAGCCGTGAACAACTTCCATTACTGGCGAACCCATTTTGTAATGATAAATTTCTGATTTGTGAAAAAGCGGCTACTACGTACTGTCATTTGGACCTCATGGGCATAGAAACAAAAGGCGCTATATGGTATGCATGTCAAACTACTGCCTGGTGCCCATCTGAAGCTGAAAGTAGCTTCAGTAGCGGCTTATTACCCTAGGCATGAGCCAGCCTGTTGGTGAGCGGGATCCCTAGTTACTTTTAATTGAATAGGGTCACTACAAATCACAATTACTTTATTCTTTACTTGTTTCATTAAAATTTGATATGTCAGAATGCCAGAGGATTGCACTAACACTGATTTGCTAGAAGCATCCTTGACAAGTCCCCTTAAAAGAAGTATCAGACATGCCCAATCACCTTCAAAGTTTGTTCGGGTACACCTTTATAGAAATTCCATGCAAAATATTACCTGCCCATCGAATGCGCCATTGAACTTACATAATAATCCCGTATATGCTGACTCAAATGTTTAACCACCTCTGTTTCGGCCTACCAATTTGCCATTGGGAAAAAGGTTGCATCAGATGGAGTGTCAAACCCAAGCCTTATGCAACAGTTACAAATGTGTTTAACTGTCTTTTTGCAGGGACGTACTTTCAGTAATGCCTATAGTGCAGAAGCCAGCAGGTACTTCACCCAAAATCACACGGAAACAGTCGCTATCAGCGAGTTGAACCTGTGAAAGTTTTACGGTATCTTATAAAGGTACACAGCTGTTTTTACGGAGGCCTCCACTAGTTGAGTATTACTGTAAGACTGAGCCAAGAAGATCTTGCCCTACCATCCCACCCTTTAGGACTCTAGTGAAGTGCCCAAAAGTGTACATGTCGATACAAGTCCTCGAGCCAATGTTAACTGCTGGTAGGGACCCAAGCAGTGGCCTCTTATCAAGTTCTCCCCAATGGCTTCACAACAGCAAAAGACGCCTGCATCAGATAGTATGCTATGCTTATAAGCTTTTTTGCCAGCACATACATGAACTTCATCTTCTTTTTTTATGGAGGGGTTCCCATTTCCAGCCGGTAGTGTTACCTGATTCGCGAAATGTTTTGGATGTGATAAACCTTTACCAGCTGCTAGCCACGTTAACTAGCGATCCGACTCAACTGCGCATCAATCACTTTGATTCATGGTAACCCTAAAAAATTAATGTCACTGAAGGTAAGCAGATCACCAGGGGTCCTCATCGTGTAGACAGTTATAGGCTATAGCCTAGACCCTTCTGAATTCAAAAATAGGGGCATGGATATACAGTACTTAATTCTTTGCCCTGCAAGTTCTGGTTAGCTGGATCAATACAGTCCCTGTCTACTATCACATAGGCCAGTGAGCTAAAAAGTGTTTTAACTGAAAGTCATTCACTTAGGAAATCATGTCCCTATCGAGACATAACAAATGCATTAATTTATTCCTTGGAATACCTCCCAGGGTGCAGAAATCAGGGGTCAATGATACCCCTAAGGAAGCTAAGAGAAGATATCTAACTTCATGTTACTCAGAGCAAGCTTTTTTAATATCCCATGTCCAGCCATGCTAAACCCTTTAGTTCCACTTACAGCTTTGGTCAACACCTGGACAATTGGCCAAGGGGCTTTCCTGTTTTGAACCGCGAGGGATGCCTTTAGTGCACCACGGTTTTTCTTCGCCACTAGGGAACTGCCAAATAGTTCTGAAATGAAGTCACCTAATATTTCATGTATTGAAGAGCTTGTCTGCTCCTTTATTGCATTGTTTTTGACTCCAAGGCTCAGGCACTCACCTCTACAGATTGTAATGCTCATCAGCCACAGTATTAAGTAACCCAAGATCAACCCTGATGTAGCCTATATTTAAAATTTCCCAGGGGCCTCCATGAGCCTGTTAACTAGCAGTGTCCGGCCAATCTGATACAAGTATATCTCTCCTCCCGTCTACATGATTGCGCCCATTAATGTCATCCTATCTTTAGAATGTCCATTGTTTTTGTCAGCTAGGCGGTAGAGTGCCATGCCACCAATGGTACCATGACCTGATTCCCATGGAATAACACATTTTCTGCAAGGTTCAGCCCACATAGCCAGAATTAGGCTAAGGCATGGTTAACATATGTTCAAATGCCAGCCGTTCTGAATAAGGATAAAATTCTTCCAGCTACTTATCTATTTTAGGAAAGGGCAGAAAGGTTCCTTTGTGCTTTACGGCTATTTTTATTAAACCAACCTTTCTATTAAAATAAAATACTGTAGTTTAAAAAAGTTTGTTTTCTTTACCTTGTGTTTTACCTGCATTCTGCTTTAACAGCATATTAAAACTTCAAAAGAGACCACAGCTCGCTCTCTCTTCTGAGTTAGGCAGAATTTTTTTTGCCCGGCCTCCCACCCAGTCATAGTTGTTTTGTTAAATACCACTGTCTTTCTAGTTGCCTGCCTCTTATGTTAATCTGACCATATATCTCATTTCCTCTCTACTTTCAGTGGCTTGTGTGAGTAATCACTAAATCAAAAACCCCTCCCCTTCAACTATTTAAATTTATTGGCCATCCTACTGTATTCCATAGTACCAGAATACAAAAGTGACCATCCCTTTCAACCCATCTTGCTGTTTTAAAAATAGTAACGCTCCACTAAACCTTAACTTTTTAAACAGGTAAAACTTAAGTTACCTACTTTCACGTCTACCTTCTCTAGTGCACACTGCAGTGTGCATTTTTTATCTTACTTTTAAGCATCCCTTTGACTAGCACTTTCTCTAATACCTGCTGGAAAGTACTAGAAAACCTTAAACTGATACAAGCACTCAACTCTCCTTGTTAATAAGGAGAAATTAATAGTAGGCACTAAGCCTATAATTGCAAAGTACCTTGCTAAGGTAAGGAAAAACAGCTCCTGTACTTTACAAAAAAAAAAAAAGCATCAAACCAGGCATGTCCAAGGGTCAGCTTCCGGTGATTTCTCCTGTCCACCTGGTGAATCTGGGCATACTGGGGCAATGCAGCAATTGCCTCATGTACACAGATAACCCTCTCCTCTTACCACCCAACACTACAACCTGTGAGAGATGCACTTACATAGCCAAAATGGAAGCAAAGCTCTCTCCACCCAAGATTGTGCTAGACAGTCAAGAGGAGAAGGTAAACATCCATACTACACCTCAAGCAACACATAGCCCTTCTAAACCCACACCACCAACACCCACATATAGCAACACTAAATCCACATGTGCAGAGGCCCTTAACTGTAACCTGCCCAAGCAGCAAGGACCTCTGAAGCTGAAACGCAAACAAACAACAATCACAACCAAAGTGTCACATAGTTCAAAACACCTGTGTGCCACCCAGCAACAGCCCCTAAGGCAAGACAATGTACCTAACACTTTAGTCATAGGTGACTCTATAGTCTGGCACACTGATGTCCCTCTCACCAGGTTGAACAAGGAGAAAATTACAGTCAGCTGCCTGTCGGGTGCCAGGATCCGCCACATAACGCATGCACTCAAGTCACTCCACAACAAGTACAAATATGACTCTGTCATTGTCCATGTTGGAGTGAATGACTTGAGACGTACCTCCCTGGACTACATAAAAAGAGACATGGAAGAGCTCTCGGATCATGTGGCCCAGGCAGGTATGACCCTAGCCCTGAGTAGCATCCTGCCTTCGCCCAGAATGATACCACAATATAAGGACAAAATGATTGACTTCAACAATTGGCAAAGCTTCTGGTGTCATTCAAAGGGGATCCAGTATCTGTCTGCCTGGGACGACATGATTGACAGACCACGATGCTTTGCCAGAGATGGTCTGCACCTGTCGCCTCTGGGATTCAGGTTACTGGCTAAGGCTCTTGCCACCCCTATAGT
This sequence comes from Protopterus annectens, assembly GCF_019279795.1. Classification (NCBI taxonomy): domain Eukaryota; kingdom Metazoa; phylum Chordata; order Ceratodontiformes; family Protopteridae; genus Protopterus; species Protopterus annectens. The sequence goes on from NC_056741.1 coordinate 1,365,230,763, forward strand.
GCCTTTTTTAGGCAAAGTTCAAAGAACAAAACCACCACCGTAACAGGTACAAGCATGCAAAATCTGAAGGTAATGCTACTCAATGCTAGAAGTCTAAACCTCAAAATGCACTCTCTTGAGGCACTCCTAAAATGGAGAACATCGATATCTGTGCAGTAACTGAGACCTGGTTCAAGGCTCCAGAGAGCACCCCTGCAATACCAGGCTACAACTCTTACCACACGTTTCGGCCACCAAAGCAGGACCGAAACACTAAAGGTGGAGGAGTGTCAAGATTCACCAAGGATATTCACACCACCAGGCTAGTTGCCCAACACAATGCGTCTGAAATTCTCCAGGTGCAACTAACACTAGGTAAGACTGCAATCCAAACTGTAGCTTGCTACAGATCCCCCACCATACCCCAAGATTCTCACTACACCTTTCTAAACATACTGGAAAATATTAAGATAGAACCAAACACCCTAATACTGGGTGATTTTAACTACCCTGCCATTAACTGGGAAAGCTACTCATGTACCAACACCTTTGCCCAACGGTTCTTGGAATTCATAAATTCCAACACCCTGGATCAACTAATCCATAGTCCCACCAGGGGCTCCAATATCCTAGACCTGGTCATTACCAACATGGGAAATCGATGCTCCACACCTATGGTTACCCCCTAGTTAGTCACGTCTGACCATAAGCTAATCACCCTTAACATCCACATCCCACCCCCCAGTAAGGAAACCTCCATAAAAAAATTTCTCCAAAGCCAACTTCATGCTACTCAAGTCAGAAGTGACAAACTTCATGACACCCATGCAGACGGGAGCTGAATGTTCAACTGCTGAATCCTACACTAAGGCAGTGTACGAGGACATCCACTCGTGCATAAATCGTGCCATCCCAAATAGAACTAAGATGCTCTCATCCAAAAAAAATAAGCCAATCTGGTGGTCCCCTGCCATAAACAAAAGGAAGAAACTGTTGCAGAAAAGAGGAAAATCCCAGGATGCAAAAAACTTCCTTACCAGCCTCAGTAAGAAACTGAGATCCCTCATAAAATCCTCCAAAGCTAGTTACGGAAATAAAATTGACAAAGATTCCAAAGACAACAACAAGGCATTCTATAACTGTCAAAAATCTAAATGGCAATGCTCAGATCTGCTCTGAGCTAAAACAGAATGGCATTAAATATACTGATCCCAAGGATATTGCCAATATCCTGGCAGATCGATTCAGTGCCAACTTCACCCCCCTCTTTCCCCCTAAATGGCCCATCTCAATACCGGAAGACTGCCAAATTCCAGTAATAACAGCCACACAGGTAAAAAACGCACTCTCCAAAGCTAAGAATACAGCATCCATGGGACCAGATGACATCCCGGGCTGTGTACTACATGAACTACAATATGAACTGGCACCTCACCTAAGTGTCATGTTTAATCATAGCCTCACCTCAGGTTTCGTGCCCACTGTGTGGTGCACAGCTACAGTTATCCCACTCCACAAGGGGGGATCCACCTTGGATCCCGGAAACTACCGTCCTATCAGTCTGACAAGCCTTATCTGCAAGGCCATGGAGCGTATTAACATGGAACTTATAAACAAAGACATTGGCGACCTTCAAACACTGGACCCCACCCAGTTTGGGTTCGTGAAGGGCCGATCTTGTCTCCTGAACTTGATTGACTTCTTCGAATCAGTCTCCAGAGCCATGGACAAGGGTAAGGTGGTCCATACAGCCTATCTAGACCTTGCCAAGGCCTTTGACACCATCCCCCCACTCTGGAATCATAGATAAACTTACTAAGCTGGGCATTAATCCCTACGTTACCCAATGGGCTGCTAACTGGCTTACTGATAGAACCCAGACTGTAAAAGTAGCCAACTCCAAATCCAGCTCCAGACAAGTGACAAGTGGAGTACCTCAGGGTTCAGTGCTGGGACCGCTCTTGTTTGGCATCTACTTCTCTGAAGTACAGGCCAACACTAAGGGACTCTGGATAAAGTTTGCAGATGACTGCAAACTGGGAGCCATTATTGAATCCCCAAATGATGTGGATACTCTACAAAAGGGCCTTACAGAAACAGATGCTTGGTGCCAGAGCCATGGGCTCAAGCTCAATGCCAAGAAATGTATAGTCATCCCCTTTGGGAAAAAACATGTATCCGTGAATTACCATATAGGTGGAAGTACACTAAACACCGAAAGTTTGATAAGAGACTTAGGGACACAGGTGGACAGTGGTCTCACCTTCGATAACCACATCGCCACAACAGTCAGGAAATCCTTCTATGTGGCACACCTCATCGCGAAGGGCTTTTCATCCAGAAAAAAGGAGGTTATTGTCCCACTGTACTCATCCCTCATTAGACCCATTATAGAATACAATGCCCCGTTTGGTATGTACCTCTCAAGACATCTGCAACAACTGGAAAGGCCACAGAAATACCTCACTAAAAGAATCACAGGCCTAATGCGGATGCCCTACGCTGACTGCCTTAAAAAACTCCAGCTATACTCTGTCGCATATCGTCTACTCAGAGGTGATCTTTGCTTAACATACAAAGCCATGTCAAACCCAGAGCTGCTGGACATGCTACACTTAAAGAAATCCCAATCCCTCAGAGCCACACGCTCCAGGGATCTAAACCTTGTCATCACAATAAACAAAACATGCTGGAGGGATAGGTTCCTGACCCAGAGACTCCCCAGACTCTGGAATAGATTGCCCATACATGTCAAGCAGAGTGCCTATTTGGTCCTCTTCAAACAGAACTTTGATGATTGGATGGGAGAAAGGAAATTCACCCCAGGGATCACGTCAGTCGCCCTGCTAGACAGGGGTCAAGGGAAGTAAATAGTGTGGGAAGAAATAGCCAGGGAATTGTTATGGCTAGGCTTGTATAGGCCCTAGGGCTGATAGCCTAGTACCAACCTATGAACCTAAAGTGACAGAAAAGCAGTAAGTAGGCAGAGAGAAAGGAAAATGATAGTAATAGAATAGTTAAAGGTGTAACACCAGGGAGAGAAGTCAGCTAAAGACTGCTAGAGGTGACCTGTGTCTGGCATACAAGGCATCCTCCAACCCACTACTTATTGATTTACTGCACATCAGCAATGCAAATGTTATCAGAAAAACTATGTCTAGAAATCTAAACCACTTCTGCAACAACACAACAATTTAGAGTGACAGTTACATCTCACAGAGGATACCACTCCTCTGAAGCAGACTCTCCATCCACATACAACAAAGCTCATCCCTGTTCATATTCAAGCACAACTTGGATCTATGGATAGGTAACAGAAAATTTACCCCAGACTGCCCTATGTACTACTAATGGGTAGAACTAGTTCCTAAGTGCTTAATCCAATTCATGGGTCCCCTCAAATTATCTATGCAATGATCCCAGTTATTGTCACTATGGGTGATGCATAATTATCAACCATGGGGTAAGGTAAGGCCAGTCCAATACCAAATGGGATAGGTTAATTCTAGAGCCAAAAGGTACCTTGGATAGGCATACAATGGCCTGCAAGGGCAGTTACCTAGTACTTACCAATGAATCTAGGAGTACGATATGGTGGTGGTCCATATGGGAGTAAATGGCTTGAAGCACTAAACCATGAGGGTCATGCAGAGAGAGACACGTCAGAATTCTCCATGTATGTTACAAATGTAGGAAAGACCCTTGGAGAAGGAAGGATTCCACTCAGGACAAGAATGATGCCTACGGATAACGAAAATATAATTGGCAAAATAGTTAACACTCTAGTGGAAACCCGCATGTGTCAACATGGTATGAGCTGCTCAACAGCCCTAATTACATTGCAAAGGATGTCATGTACCTCCTATGTCAAGGCTTCCATATATAGGCTAAAGCTTGTTATGTCCTGATAGTGCATTTTTAAAAGCTGAATCCAGCTAATGGACATCACAAAACAACATACCAAATCAAAACTGGATCTCATTAAGGTGGTGATGCTTAATACCAGAAGTCAAAACAACAAACTGACCATCCTTGAGGCTCTCCTGCATTTGGAACATGTCTATATTTGTGTAATTACTGAAACTTCCATGCATGGGTTTCAGTGGTGGCATTTTTGTTAGGGGACCATATCACCTCCGGAGAGATTCCCAGAGAACCAATAACTGAGCTCAGTGAACTCCAAATCACGGTAAACAGGATCAACTATCAGCTTACAGGACAGCCTCTACCGAACTACCTCAAACACAGGGCAGTCCAGACATTCTTAGATTTAATAAACACAAACCTATACACAATACGCCTGACCCGGGCCTTACAAATATAGCTTCTTCATGCACTATATCCCAGGTATCTCCTTTCACATTTAAGTTAGACCATAAATGAATAACTTTCACCTTCAAATCTCAAAATCCCCCGAAACCAATATCTCAGAATTCAAGGATTTCAAATCTACTAACCTCATCAAATTCTATGACGAAGTTTCAAAATCCACAAATAGTAGCATCAGCCCCAATGTTTCCACAGCAGCAGTTCTATCCTCACTTAGATAAATGTATATAACTGGCTGTCCCAACCAAATAAAAACATGAGAAATTCAAAAATAAATTACCCTGGTGGTCCACCAACTTAAGTACGTTTTACAGTAAAAGACAAAGTATACAGTACATCAAAAAAAATCTGATCAATATAGTATCTGAAATATTGCTAAAAACATGGACAATGCTTAGGAATAATAAAACAGTCTATGAACTAAGGTTAGCACCTGAAGCTAAGGACTACTACAAATCCTTCTTTAACTACATTAGGAAACTAACAAATAACACACAGCTTATTCAACATGTCACCAGCTATTCCGACTCAGACATTGCCAGCATACTAACAAACAAATTCAGTGCAAAATTTTATCCCACACACATCCAAAATCCAAACATCTTTGAATCGCTCAAACTTGTCATTAACGATAATGTCCTTAGGGTGCTCTAAAAGACCAAAAATACTTCTTCAATGGGACCCGACGATATACCTTACTGTTTAATAAACAACACTAAACAAGCCCTGACAGAGCCACTCCTTAAACAGTTTAACAGGAGTTTAACCACTGGATTTGTCCCTGAGGTTTCACACAGTAATAGTAATTTTTCTCTATAAAAGTGACCCTACCACCGACTGTGGGAATTGCAGGCCTCATATGAAAAGCCAATGAACATATTACAACTGCTCTTATGAACTATGTATGATACCACAAATCTCATCATATTAGACCTATAGCAATTTGGCTTTGTCAAGGTTAGAGCCTGTCTTATGAATTGGTTAACTTCTTCAAGAGTCTAACAGAGGCTCCTGAAAGTGGCCATGTTGTCCACAAGGTGTATCTGGACCTTGCCAAGGCATTTGACAGCATCTCCTATGCTAGTATAGTTAGAGATTAAATGCTTTAAAAACAGATTCCTATGGGGGTAAGATGGATAGCAAATTGGCTAAACTAGAGAACCCGCACAGTGCTGCTGGCTGGTACCCAGTCTTTGCATATGAAATGACCAGTGGTGTCCCACGAGGCTTAGTGCTGAGATCTCTTCTGTTCAAAAGCATTTAATTCTGATCTACAGACCATGAACTAAACTCTCTGGTAAACTAAGTTTGCAGACAACTACAAACTGGAAGTTATTGATGAGTCCTCCCATATAAAAGCCCTTCAGCAAGAATTTACATTTGTAAGTACTTTGTGTACTAAAAATGAGTTCAGATTAAATGCAAAAAGTGCAATATATTCACATTTGGTAGACAACCCCTCCTCCCAGTATACAATGTAAACAATCCTGCACTACAAAATGCAAATATTGTTAAAGAGCTTTTAACATGGGTTGAGAATTCCTTTTCTTTAGATCAACATGCAACAGTAATCAAGAAATCTTTCTACATTAGACAACATCTCATTAATAAAATAGATCTAATGTCTATAACAGTTAAAGAATCTATTCCAACACTGATTGATTACTTGATATTAAATTTACAACATAAAGTTTCTGATAAAGGTAAACTTTCATACATACATAAAATTATCAGACAAGAAACTTTTTACAGTGTAGATTCATACTGGAATTATTTCACTTCTATTAATGGGGACTCACCAAATCAACAAGATAAACAATATATATTGGAATCTGCTTATAGAACTAAGTCTTCCATTGTCTGGAGACTTTATACATGGAAATTTTTACATAGATCTTTTTATACACCTTTGATGATGAATAAAATAAATAATAAAGATAATTTATGTAAGAGATGTAATGTAGAAATTAATGCTGACTGGGCTCATATGTTTTATGACTGTATAAAATTGAAAGAATACTGGAAGTCAATTAATGAATTTTTGCAGGCTCTTTTTACAGATAATTTTATTATTTCTAAATCTCTTATATTATTCAACACACCTGTACCTCAAAGTGTTAAAAAGGTCAAGCTTCCCTTGTTATGGTCTATTCTAGCAGTGGCTAGGAAAATAATAACTAGAAATTGGATTTCAGATACACCTCCTTCGTTCAATGAATTTAAAAATGTTCTGAATATAGTGTGCCATATGGAAATAAACACAATTAGGACAAGAACAAATAGAAAAACATCTTATTATATTGTATGGGATAATTTACAAAATTTGTTAAAAAAATTTTAATTTCAATAGCATGGTATTTTAGTTTAATTAATTGATCTGATTGTAGTGGATGTCTTTGTAAATACTTTAGTTGTTTTGTTGAATGTTATAATTATACCTATTTTTAATTACTTGCATAAAATTGTTATGATATTTCTCTTATATGTTAAAACAATAAACTTGTTTTAAAAAAAAAGAAATATTTCTACATGGTGTAGAAAATTGCCAAGGCAATATTATCCACATCTATTCTCTTATAGTAGGCATTGGATAGTCCAGTTATAAAGTACAATGCCCTCTTCTGAGTATACCTCTCTAGATAGATCAAACTAGAAAAACTCCAGAGGTTCCTATCATCAGTGATCTAAAAATGCTAAGCTAGAAAGAAACACCGGCAGACTTTCCCTTTATTTAGTATGTTATACACTCACTCTATCCCATTAGGGACCTAGGGGTCCTGGATCTCTTGTATCTCTCCAAACTGAATAGTCTCACGAATACCAGAACCAGGAACATAAATCTCCACCAGTAGATAAATCACAATGGAAAGAGAGGCTCATCAAGTAGTAGCTCCCCCACCTCTGGAACAGACCCCACCCCTGCAAATTAAGCAGTGAGAGGCACTATATTCCTCTAAATGGGATCAGGATGATTAGATGTATACTCACAGATTCACAGTGGGCTTGAGTGGCCTAGCCTTCCTCGAAAGAGTGGGCATTAGTCTAAGGGTTTGTACTGGCATGGCATAAATGGTTGCAAGACTCCGTTGCCTCGAATTTCTCATGATCCTGGCAAATATGTACTAGTACGTGATTTCTTAGCACAGGTGTTATAGTGCCATCTTGTGGACATTTCATAGAAACATCAACAAATTAATACTACCTTGTGCTGCTATAATTTTAAACTTTGAAGCCGCGGTGGTGCAGCAGTAGTGTTGTCGCCTCACAGCAAGACGTTCTCCCCGTTCGATTCTTGGCTGGAGCGCCTTCTTTGTGGAGTCTGCACATTCTCCCTGTGGTCAAGTGGCATTCGAAAGAAGTGTGAATGGGTGTGTCTTCGTTGAAGGTTGGGCATCGGGCTGGCACCTCGGCACCATAGAAATCGACTGCCAATCATTAGCGGACCAGAGTTCCGCTGTGGCGACCCCTAACTGGGAAAAGCTGAAAGAAAAACAAGTTAGTAATACAAGCCAGCTAATCCATAAACTGTGCAGTTTCATCTAGTGTTTAAACCCATAGTTAGAAAATAACAGAGGATTTACAAAACAATAATTTATTCAAAAATAGTGTGTTCCTTAAGCACAAACTCAATCTTCTAATGTAAATAAATCAATATTTGCAGAGTAAATTGCAACAGGAATATCCGGAGCTACTGTCCTTCTTTGAATTTTGATGTGTTCTGAAATAAAGCCAGTAATTTCTGATATTTCCCATAACAAGCACACATGTAATTCATCAATAAAGTTCTTATGGTATCACAAAAAAGCCTGGTATAGTTTTGATAATTTATGTGCATGCATGCTTCTGGTATACTTGGCAAATGGCGTTTTCTTATACAGAAATCACACTATAAGTATCTTGATTATTTTATGTAGCTGATCTGGCCTCTCAGCATATAGAACAGATAATAGACAGTATTCCAATACTAAATGAAATGTAGTCAGGGACCTGGGTTGATATTTCATCTTCTTTGTGACTGCACTAAAAAAAAAATCCTTCTAGAATTAATAGGGTTTATCTTCCAGATCTAGAGAGGTTATGGTTCCCTTATATCCAGCACTGGACTGGTTAGACCAATGACAGAGCACAAAGAGCCCTTTGGGATGCACCTCACTTGACATATCAAACCAGAGGAATTCCAGGTGTTCCCAAGTAAGATGATTTCAGGCTTAAAGACCTTGAACTATCAAAACAGAGGCTAGAATCTCTAGCCTTTTACTTAGTATCTTATATAGACCCTTGAGAGGTGCTCTTTGCCTTTTCCATTGTACCATTAGAGACCCTTTTATCCTTGATCTGCTATATCTCCACAATTCTAACAGCTTAGCAAACCGCGAACAAGGCACCTAAATCATCACCAGCACAAAGAGAACACACTGAAGAGGTGGATTTCATTATGCAGAACATCACCCATCTCTGGAATAAGCTGCCCCTGCAGGTTAAGAACTGGGATACATTATCATCCTTCAAAAGGAACATAGAGGATTTGACGGGTACCCTAAATTAACCCCAGGACCAACTGGCCTAGACCTCCTTGAGAAAGGTGTTACTGTCTAAGAGTGGGTATTGTTAAGGTATTGATGGTTGTGAGACCAATTTGCCTTAAAATTCTTATAAATGATAACATATACAAGACCCAAGATGGGCTTCGTGCATATTTATATACTGTTCCACATGCATATGCCTAGTGCATGAACAACAAGCCATGCATATGCCACACTATACCATTATGCGTTTGTGGAGGTTTTATAAATATGTATATTTTCTCTTTGTGTCATCAGCAAAAATGAGTCTCGTCTATCTGGATCTTGCAGTTACCAAAAATAAAATAAATAAAATGAAATGCTGTTCAGCGGATTGATAAGAGTATTGAAAGGGCTACACAGGACTTCAGGAGGACACAACCAAAGACATCTTTTGAATAAAGAATCTCAGACATTTTATAGCATGGTTGAAAGCTAGATGGGGTAAATTTGGGATGGTTGACTTGAAGAAACCCAAGGTGTGATGGGGGATTACAGCTTAGAACTTGATGCAAACACAATCCTTTTACAACATACAGACTTGGTAGTATGTCGGGGGTGCTATTACAGTAACATTAATTGGTCGGTGTTCAAACAGTGTTGATGCCTCTATAATAAAGTGCAACAACTATCAGCGTGGTCATTGGTTTCAATAATATATATCCTGCTTTGACACTATTTTAATAAAACAGACTCACTGTAACTAAGCACACTTTGTTCTTGTATGTACATTTCTAGGCCTGAAGTATTCAGAGGGTTAGACCTGATTTGGTCAGGCAGCTTGTAGAAGAGACTGCAGGGAGTCAATCTGAGTTTTGGTTTATATACTAACTTTTTTTTTCTTCGTGGTTTACTCTTTTATTGTAGTATTCTTAAAAAATATCATAGTTTTAAATGTTAAAGGCTAGAGCATGAAGCAAAACATGACTGATTTTTGTCAGGCTTTGGGCAGGGTGTGGATTGTAGGAGGAGCTAGAGAACTGACTTTTGTGGCTAAGTTATGAAGGTCTTCAGTTTAAAATTTTCTTCAGTCAGTTTTTAGAATAGGCTGTTAAAATCTAGAAATTGATTTACCCTGTCTCATGACCCTATTCCTGTTTATTCTTAAACACAGTGACTAATTGCTTGGCAGCAACTGAAACATGTTACCAAACCTCTCATTTACTAGTCAAGCGCTTTCATCCTCTAATAGGACTTCATCAGACCCATACCTCTCAAATTCTATTCTTTTTTTTTTTTTCCATAATAAATCTTTATTGTTATATACTTTTCATACAAAATTATAAAATACAAACTACTAACACTGTAACAATCACACCAAACAATATACAATATTTACAAGAATGCTTCCATATAAGACATTAGAAATATAAGAAAAACATAGGAATAATTAGTAAGTTTCCAATATTGAACAGTTTGATTAGACATTTCTCTCCAAATATAGCAATGATTATTACTACCTTCAATTCAAAAGTTTTATGCTAATATAATATTAAATATCTGTTCCCAAATTTTCGGATTATTGATACCCTTACTATGTGAATTTAAAAGTAGTTTATGAGCTAGTATATGTTTTGTCGCCAGCACTCTGAAGTTTTGCCATGATGTTTTAGTTGGGTTTAGCCAATTTGAAGCTATATAAAGCTTCATCAGTAAGAAAATATTAATATGAACTATACTCTGTGATCTGGTAAGTTCCTTCGGGGGAATATGCAAAATCATAAATTTCCAAGACAGTGTTGTACTTTGGTAGCCCTCTTTCTGAAGTTGAATTTTAAGGGAATTCCACAGTTTGTATATACACTTACAACTCCAGAACATATGAAGATGATCAGCCGGTTGAGTTTTGCAGTATGGACATGTTGCAGAGTTTTTAGAATTAAATTTATGCAGGGCAAGGCGTGTATAATATGCATTATTCCAAATCATCAGCTGGGTATATAACAGTTTTTGAAGAGAAGTAGATTTAATAGTCAATTCAATTGCCTTTAACATATTACTTTTATCTGTCAATAATATTTTCTCTTCCCAATAATTTGATAACAAAACTTTACCTTGAAATTTAAGTTCTTTAATTAATTTATTCATTGCTGTTATACATTTAGTACCCAGTTGGAGAGCTTGCCACAACTCAGAGCATTTATTTATAGTCTCTTCATCCAGTTTAAAGTTTTGGAGGTAACTTATAGTAAATTCTCTAATCTGTCCAAGAATAATCAGGTAATTTTTAGGTAAATTAAATTCTTGTCTTATTTGGTTGGGCGATCGATCCAGATGTTTATATACATCAATCATAGTTAAATTAACAATTAATGGAAACTTCTTTAGATCAATTAATTGGTTGTTCAGCTTTACATTTGGGTTCCTGTGAAAGGGCTCGAAAGACCATCATATGCTGAAGTAAATCCAATGATTGAAATAGACTCTGTAAAGATAATATTTCAGTTTTAATGTGTTCCACAATCCCATATACCTTCAGAATATCTTTACCCAAAAAGGGCATTGCTTTAGGATTAACGTTCAACTTTAAAATATATTCATAGTTCAGGGTTAGCCAAGTTGGTGTCCACTTAGTACTAGTTATCTCATGATTGGCCATTCTTAAAATCCTATTAGAATTCACAATCAGATAATACATTTCAAAATTAGGCAACTCCAGACCTCCTTTACTTTTTGGGGTCAATAATTTGTCATAAGATACCCTAGTTTTCTTTGGTTCCCAAATAAATTAAGCCAAATCTTTATGAATTTGTTTAAAAAATGTTCTTGAGAGGGATAAATGGTCTGACCTAAAAATATACAGTAACCGTGGCAATACATTCATTTTTATAATAAAAACTTTTGCTAATACTGGCAAGTGCAAATTTTTCCATCTCACAAAATCAGAAACTATTTGTTCCCAAACTATTTTAATTTACCATAAGAAATTTTTGCAATGCCAAAAATAATGTCTTTTCAGTCCCCACATTGTCCCAGACTATTTAAAAGACTATTAAAGATGGATATGCGACTGATTAATGCTGACATTACTTGCATAAATTGGGTTTAAAAACATTTACTACTTTTAGCACTAACTTACAGTGTTATAAAGGACATACGTTAGCTGGCTCATGTATACATTGATCATTTCTGATGGCTACACATTAAATGCTACTTTAGATTTTAAGCTGAACACTTTTGTTACACTTTTTCCCTTTTAGGCAGTGAAAGACCTAGTATTTTTCTTTTTCTGTTTTGAAGGGTGCAATTACTAGAGTGGACTCTTGCACTCAAACTCTCTTCTTAGATGCCACACGTTAACAGATCCCCATATTTATCACTATTTCCAGCTTCGCAATTATTTTTTTTTGTTTTTCATCCTACTTATGTTTTCAGTTGCATATCTATATACATGTTCATTCTTATTAAGATTTGTTTTTCCACACAAACCTGATGAAATATTTATCTGATATGAAAAGTGATCTTTGTTAAAAGTTGTATATTTATTGATATTTATTCTGGTAGATGTCTAGTGGTAGATCTTTGTTAGTCATTTTTTTAGCTAGTTAGTTTAAGTTTTGGATTAGTTGATTAGCCTATACAAAGTGTTAAACTGGTCTTAGATTTTAATTTGTCTCTAGCTTTTCAGTTTCAGTATTAGGTAGCACAGTCTCAAGATTACGCTAAAGTGTTAAGGGGGACTTGGATAAAGGAATGATTTTAATGCTTTTATTGCTCTTAACAGAACCACCCTCTGTAACTACTCCCTTGCTCCAATTAAGCTGATTATATATAAATAAGGAATGTTTTTAATGCTTTTCATTATACTCATCTAGGATCGCTTGTGTGCGTTTCAGTAAAGGGTATTCCATTTTTAACTCAACTGTGGACTACCTGTTTTCTATTTGATTATTTTGTAGCACATATTTTACAGTTCAGGAGGTGAACATTACACCCTCCACACTTTTTTTTTTTTTTTTAGTATACTAGAAAACTTGAAAAATCGTGTATGATGGGGGGGGTCGGAAAATTGTGTGAAGGGGTAAATCAAGCATGAAAATAGGGACATGCCCCTAGAAAAAGGTAAATCATGTGCAGGGGTAAAATCAGGCCAGAAAAGAGATAGGTTACTCCAAAAATAAGGAATGTTAAGCGGTCTACAGATTATTTGCTATCTACTACTAGTGAGAATGAAGCTGATAATTTTGACCTCAGACATCTACTCATTAGATGCTATACTAGAGATAACCCTACTGACTGAATAAAGTATTCCAAGATAGAAAAGTAACAGGTCATCAGTACTGGAATGCTCACTTTTCTTTATTAAATGCTTTACATCATTTACCACACTCTACAGCTGTCCAGTAGTTTGAGGGCACCTGGGACACGAGGCCATATGTCTACCCTCCCATAATTTAAAATGTGTGAAACGCATGTAGTCCATTGTCACTGGCTTCTCCCCTCTGGTATCCTATGACTCGCAAAAATGGACTTGATGATTACATGTCTGAGTTGCACAATTCCAGGAAAATGAATAATAAACACCAAAAAATAATTTTTTTGTGCTGAAACAAGTCAATAGAACTATTCATCCATGGCCAAGGTGGAATTTCATTAAGGATAGACTCCAGTTTCTGTCCAAAATTCAAATGTTATAGTTTCTGGCAATCTGTTCTGTTTGCTCTGCCATGTCAGTACGTTAAATGTTGCAAGCAGCTTTTTGCATTTGTTCATGCAGAGATCTGATTAAAAGAAAACATTGTCGGACAGTTGTGGGGGAATTACTTCTCTCTCTCCTTTAAACAAAGCCTTGAGGCAACCTCTGTGTGAATAGTAAGCTTTTATTGCAGAATGATGATTTGTAAATATCTGGGCAACAAAGTCAGAATAGATCATTTTCATTCTCACAAAAACCTTGAGTTCTTGCAACTTTTCAGCAGAGTGGATATGGACAAATAACCCATAGTATTCCTAGGTCTCTCTCAATTCTTTCTTGTAATTTACAGAGTGCACCTCTAGGAATATATATGTAATATGTATAAAGCTTACCCCACTTGTATTGAACTTGCTAGGCATAGTTGGCAAGTACAGTAATATTCTCTGAAGTCTTGTAGGTGATTTTATGTAGTGATATGAGTCTACTTCATTTAGTTGAAAACTTATTTCATTGAAACTCAAATGACTGGGACCAATTCACTGAAAGCTCATTTCACTGAAACTCATTTCGGTGAAAGTTGTATATGGCCTTTTCCCCACTGTAGTATTTATATTTATATATATATATATATATATATATATATATATATATATATATATATATATATATATATATATATATATATATATATGTGTGTGTGTATGTGGGGGGCACAGCCCCCCAAAATGAGAGGTGTGGTGGGTGAAGCCCCCCACATAGTTTGGTTATATGTTGTCTTCTGGAAAGAGTTATTCATTGCACTTGTAAGTATCCATCTGTATGCTTTAAAACTTTTACAATATATGAGGGGCAATGCCCCCCCACATTCCCCCTTACTTTATATACTAACTCCAGGATCACACTACAGTGGGGAAAAGGCCATATACAACTTTTAACTAAATGAGTTTCAATGAAATTAATTTTCAGTGAAGTGAGCTTTCAGTGAATTGGCCGCAGGAAACTGACTTTCAGTGAAATATGTTTTCAACGAAATGAAGTAAACTGTAGTGTGATGTGTGTGTGTGTGTGTGTGTGTGTGTGTGTGTGTGTGTGTGTGTGTGTATATATATATATATATATATATATATATATATAGGCATAACAATTCTGACAGGCAGGTACTGTAGCTAAAATCTTTCTTAATTTGAGCACCGAGTTGTATGCCATCTGTAACAGACCTTGACTCATATGCAAATGGTCTGCTTTCTGCAATACAGCTACACCAAGACCTTTCTGGCTTATATCTATAAGGAAAGTGGTAGTTTACAAGTCATATACTTGGAGCATGGATGCTGTGGTGGCCAGATGTTTTAATGAGTTAAAGCTGTTTTCCTGTTCTGTTAACCAAACACATTCTACATCACTCACTAGAAATTTCATTAGTAATACTACTATCTGATAAGTTTGAAATAAACTTGGATCAATATTGTACCTCCTTAGGAATTGTATTAGGAATATTTTAGCATGTTTTACAAATTAATGATTACCTTCACTTTACCAGTATATGTTTTAAGCCCTTTGAATAAAATATGGTACACATACTTTTATGCCTCAATCTGAAGTGGTTAGGAAGTAGAGAGAAATACTTTGTGATACTACTGCTACTACATATTTTATTGTCTCAAGAAGATACCATAGCCTTTTTATCCACTTATTTACATCTGTAAGATCTACACATATCCTCAACTTATTTTGTTTGACTACTGCTACAATGCTAACAATTTAGTAGGCTGACAAGTCTGTTTTACTAGGACCTCTGTAGCTCACATGCAGCTTAGTTATCAATTCCTAGCTCTGAGTGCAACAGGAACTCTCGGAGCAAGAATTACAGGTACTGCCTCAAAACAAAATCTTATGATAGTCACCGTGCACACAGCCTAAGCCTTCAAATAAATCAGATTTGTTTTTTTTCAAAATTATTTTCAGCATTCTGTAATGCAAGTGACTGGCCTTACGTTTCTGCACCTGCACTGAAGTACTAATTACAAATCCTTTTTGTCATTGACACAATATTTTGATTTAAGTAATGTTGATTTTAGTATCAAAATTTCATTCTGGCATCAGAATTATTAAACTGCTTGTGCAGTGCATAAGCTGTATTATTGTGCAAAAATTCTTGCTGGGTAGCTTTGCAAACAGGCTGCATGATTGCTAAAGAAGGTGAAGAATAATTTCACAACCGGAGTGTCTCTTCTATTAGACTTGCAGCTCTGACCGGATATTGTGCTGTTAGGGCTAGGACCGTGATGGTGAGGGTCGGAACTTTGAATGTTGGCAGTATGACTGGTATGGGGAGAGAGCTAGCTGATGTGATGAACCGAAGGACTGTTGGTATATTGTGTGTGCAAGAGACCAGATGGAAGGGGAGCAAGGTTAGGTGTATCAGAGACTGTTTCAAATCGTTTTATCATGGTGTGGATGGGAGGAGAAATGGAGTAGGCATTATCCTGAAGGAAGAGTATGCTAAGAGTGTTTTGGAGGTGAAAAGAGTGTCGGATAGAGTGATGTTTACGAAGCTGGAAATTGATGGTGTAATGATGAATGTTGTTAGTGCATATGCTCCACAAGTTGGGTGTGCGGTGGATGAGAAAGAAAAATTTTGGAGCGAGTTGGATGAAGTGGTGATGACTGTACCCAAGGGTGAGAGACTGGTGATTGGAGCAGATTTCAATGGGCATGTTGGTGAAGGGAACAGAGGGGACGGGGAAGTGATGGGTAGGTATGGTGTTAAGCAAAGGAATGCAGAAGGTCAGATGGTAGTGGATTTTGTGAAAAGGATGGACATGGCTGTGATGAATATGTATTTTAACAAGAGGGAGATGCATAGGGTGAAATACAAGAGTGGAGGAAGATGCACACAGGTGGATTATATCTTATGTAGAAGGGCCAATCTGAAGGAGATTGGAGACTGTAAAGTGGTGGCAGGGGAAAGTGTAGTTAGGCAGCATAGGATGATGGTTTGTAGGATGACACTGGTGATCAAGAAGAGGAGGATGAGTGTGAGGGCAGCACCAAGGATCAAATGGTGGAAATTGAAAAAGGGTAATTGTGAGGTGATGTTCAGGGAAGAGTTAAGACAGGCACTGGGTGGCAGTGAAGAGTTACCGAATAGCTGGGTAACTACAGCAGAGCTAGTAAGAGAGATGGCTACAAGGGTGCTTGGTGTGACATCTGGAAAGAGGAAGGAGGACAAGGACACCTGGTGGTGGAATGAAGAAGTACAGGAGAGTATACAGAGAAAGAGGTTGGCGAAGAAGAAGTGGGATTGTCAAAGAGATGAAGAAAGTAGACAAGAGTATAAGGAGATGAGGTGCATGGCAAAGAGAGAGGTGGCAAAGGCTAAGGATAAAGCGTATTAAGAGTTGTATAAAAGGTTGGACACTAAGGAGGGAGAAAAGGACCTGTACCGATTGGCTAGACAGAGGGACCAAGCTAGTAAAGATGTGCAGCAGTTAAGGGTGATAAAGGATAATGAGGGAAATGTACTCACAAGCGAGGAGAGTGTGCTGAGCAAATGGAAAGAGTACTTTGAGGGGTTGATGAATGAAGAGAATGAGAGGGAAAGAAGGTTGGATGATGTGCGGATAGTGAATCATGAAGTGCAGTGGATTAGCAAGGAGGAAGTAAGGATAGCTATGAAGAGGATGAAGACCGGAAAGATTGTTGGTCCAGATGACATACCTGTGGAAGCATGGAGGTGTTTAGGTGAAATGGCAGTGGAGTTTTTAACTAGATTGTTTAATGAAATCTTGGAAAGTGAGAGGATGCCTGAGGAATGGAGAAAGTGTTTTGGTACCGATTTTTAAGAATAAGGGTGATGTGCAGAGCTGTAGTAACTACAGAGGGATTAAACTGATCAGTCACAGCATGAAGTTATGGGAAAGAGTAGTGAAAGCTAGGTTAAGAAGCGAGGTGATGATTAGTGATCAGCAGTATGGTTTCATGCCAGGAAAGAGCACTACAGATGCGATGTTTGCTCTGAGAGTGTTGATGGAGAAGTACAGAGAAGGTCAGAACGAGTTGCATTGCGTCTTTGTGAATTTAGAGAAAGCATATGACAGGGTGACTAGAGAGGAGTTGTGGTATTGTATCAGGAAGTTGGGAGTGTCACAGAAGTATGTAAGAGTGGTACAAGATATGTACGAGGGTAGTGTGACAGCGGTGAGGTCTGCGGTGGGAGCGACAGATGCGTTTAAGGTGGAGGTGGGATTACATCAAGGATCAGCTCTGAGCCCTTTCTTATTTGCAATGGTGATGGGCAGGTTGACAGACGAGATCAGACAGGAGTCCCCCATGGACTATGATGTTTGCCGATGACATTGTGATCTGTAGTGAGAGTGGGGAACAGGTGGAGGAGACCCTGGAGAGGTGGAGATATGCTCTAGAGAGAAGAGGAATGAAGGTCAGCAGGACTAACACAGAATATATGTGTGTGAATGAGAGGAAGGGTAGAGGAATGGTGAGGATGCAGGGAGTTGAGGTAGCGAAGGTGAATGAGTTTAAGTACTTGGGATCAACAGTTCAGAGTAATGGTGAGTGTGGAAGAGAGGTGAAGAAGAGAGTACAGGCAGGATGGAGTGGGTGGTGAAGAGTGTCAGGAGTAATTTGTGAGACGAGTACCGGTAAGAGTGAACGGGAAGGTCTACAAGAGGATAGCGAGACCAGCTATGTTATATGGGTTGGAGACAGTGGCATTGACAAAAAGGCAGGAGTCAGAGCTTGACATGGCAGAGTTGAAGATGTTAAGATTTGCACTGGGTGTGACGAGGATGGACAGGATTAGGAATAAGTATATTAGAGGGTCAGCCCAGGTTGGAAGGTTTGGAGACAAAGCCAGAGAGGCAAGATTACGTTGGTTTGGACATGTGTTGAGGAGGGATGCAGAGTATATTGGGAAAAAGATGCTAAGGATGAAGCTGCCAGGTAACAGGAAAAGAGGAAGGCCTAAGATAAGGTTTATGGATGTGGTGAGAGAGGATATGCAGGTGGTTGGTGTGACAGAGCAAGATGCAGAGGACAGGAAGAAATGGAAACAGTTGATCCACTGTGGCGACCGCTAACGGGAGCAGTCGAAAGAAGAAGTAGTAGTATTGCTTTGTGTCAGAAAATGTATTCTGTACCTGTACAGCATTGGTTCTTTTAATCATAGAAAGCTTTTTCACAAACATTGCATTCCAAAATGTTTGGTTGCCTAAAAATAGCCCGAAGTGAATTAACTTCAAATAATTTGACCTATTTAGATCTGTACACATCTAGTCAGACTTGACCTTTAGTGTTTAAATCTGTGCTCAGCATAAAATTAAAGTAATGTGGAAACTTGATTAAATGGCTTGCAGGTAACATTCAGAGACTTTAATGCAGAGTCAGAAAGAATATTGCATTCAGCCCCAGTTGCTATTTATATTTGCTGGCCACAGCAGAGCACTGATACACATGGATCTTTCTTCAGACGCATTCCAGGAGCACCATCTGGTGAAGTGACTTGCTCAGACTCACAGTAGTAAAGTGGAAGTTAAGGGAATCAAATCCTGCACTATGGAAAGCAGCTTGCTCACATCTCAACAGTTAACTTTGTGGTAGCAACTTCACAGACATTCACATTACTACTTCTGTAGTTGTCATTAGGACAAGTAATGGTTAATGCATTCATACATGCATACCTGTGGTACACTTCCACTTGGCTTTGCACATCTATTGCTATTTTCCTGCTCTATCTTACCTTTTTGTACACTCTTGCAAAATAACCACAAAGTCTACAAATGCATTGCAAGCTTTGTAGCATGCTTTGTCAAGTGCGACTACACAGTGTTTCACTAGGTGCACTTCCTATGCAGTCACCAATACTTTCAAATGTATTTTTATTACTTTTAGCAGATTTTATATCCATTCTGCTTTGTTTCTGATTCACAGCCTTTATTTACATATTTCCAACTAAGTCATGCTGTTAAGCTGAAAGGTAATGTGTGTAGTTACACTTTTCACCTCTGCCTTCTTTTGCTCTTCAGTTACCGAGCTAAGGAGGTGGGAATCTGGATAGAAGCTCTATACTTTTTTTGCCTCTTTACCCGAAAAGCTGAGGGGCGAGGCATCAGATTAGAGACAGACTCTAGGCACTGCCATGGCTCTGCCTACAGTGCTCTGATGCATTTTCCTGTATTATTCTCTGTTTATGTGGCTTATTTTTAAATAACATCCTTTGCAAATACTATTTTCCTATACTGACAATACTGAGACTTTTATTGAATTTTATTTTCAGTGATGTCAATGTAAGGATAGTGTGGGGAGGAGTCCATTGTTCTTAATGGATGGAGCCTGCAGCTGTGTGGTGATGTGCCATTAATATCTGTGGGTACATCCCCAACACTACCCTTAAGTGAGGTCAGAGGGATACAATAGAATTATGTGGAAAAAAAAAGTTTACTAAGTTTTTATTAAGAAACCACCAACATAAAATTTGAAAAATAGGAGAAAATACAGTACTTAAACTAGCACATGCCACAGTGTAGGTATAAGTGTGACTAACATCTCACTCATTCTGCACACAGCTGTTGCTTTTTCCAGTGTCAGATGCTTAAGACCATCTCTGACATTATCCTGATTTCGCACATTTGTAAGACATGTTTAGAGTTAAACCAATTACATTTTAGACCTTAACTAACTCCTACAAATTGAAATAAAAAAGTCAATATTTAATAACTTTTTGTAATTTATCCTTTAAAAACATTTTATATTAAATGTGTTTAGTAATGAATTGAAATATGTATTTCATTATATATTTTTAAAACTAAATGATAGTATGTTAATAAGCCTTTAAAACTGAATCATTTGTTTTGTATCACATGGTTTGTATTATACATATATGTGAGGTATGGATTTACAAGTTATTCTGAAGACTTTGTGATAAAACAGACAAAAGCACTAAATTACATTTTGTGGAGTCAGAATGGTGTTTTTTTTTTCTTTTGTAGTGGTCTACAATTCATCACTGCAGGAGCAGCAGTTTTTGGTTCTATTGTTGCAGGACAGGAGGCCGTAGGAAGAAAAGGAATACACAGTGAAGGAAGAGCTAGGGGTTAGCATTACCAGTCATCATTAACACAGTAACATCAGTAACAAAACCAGTTATGGCAGCAGACTTGAGAGACGCTGAAGCCATCCTCCCATTACTGCAGCCAGTGGTGAGGTAATTACTTAAATATTGTGCTAGTACCAACATGTACAGAGTCTCGTTGGATAAAACATGCAACACCAAAATGTTGAGGGGGTGTGCACAAGCTGACCAGATATCTCAAGCTCTTGCTTCAAGGACTGGTGATAAAAACTAGTGAGGTACAAATGTGAATTCAGAGACACGTTTTTACAGTTCAGGATGAACTGCAAGTTGCAACACTTGTACAGATTACTGGAAATCTTTTGTTGCAACATTTACATATTTGCTACTTTTTAACTCTCCTAGATCATTCATCTACAGCTCTAATATAGAGTTAGAGCCCATTAAATGGCTTTGAAATTCATGAAGGAATTGAGCTTGGGCCATCCTAATGGTAAACTAACCATTCGCAATAACAGTACCCTGTAAAACGTCCATCTGCATTAACATCCTTCAGTAAATATATAGATCTAGGCTATACATTCTGATTTAACTTACCTTTAATGTTGACTCTAGAAGTCTACTTTTTATTACTTTAAAGTCAGAAAGCACACCTTATTTGAAAGTCAACAGCCACATAAATCAAGGCAACTCGGATCACCCCTCAACTGATTAGACAGGAACCTCTTGCATTGTGGAACAGTGATACCTCAACCTCTGAAAGCAAGAGTTAGGGACAAAGTAAAACAAGAAGGAACAAAACCCCCAAAAATCAAGAGAAATGTTGAAATATTTGTTTTATATACTTGGGAAAGCTGGTAGAACAGGTTTTGTATTACCATGCATTTTCTGAAGGATATAATAACTGAAACTCAAATGCCTGTCATTATTTAATGACTGTATTTCTTAATTTGCCAGAAAACAGATTCTATGATGATATCACAAACATGAGATAAAAATCTGGATATTGTGCAAAATTCTGGGTAGTTGAGAGTTTATGACCGAACCAGAAAACCAAAGTTATTAGTAGCAATTAATTGTTACACTAGTGTGCCTTTTGAATAGTGGTTTAGTATGTCATGTGAAACCAGTTTGTTGGGCATTTACCTCTGAGAATACTATATACAATAAGCATTATAATTTAAATATAATGCAATTAGTTCGGTCAAGCAACTGTTCACTGATTACAGGGGTATCCATGAACCCTACTTACAGTGGGTGTGTAGCATGGTGGGCATCTCCCAGCAACCAGGTTTGATTCCTGACCTCTGGTTATTGTCCATGTGATTTACACATTCTTCCACTGTCAACACATGCTGTGTTTGCACTTGTGGCCACACTGTCACTGAAAAAAGTTTACACAGATCTATCTGGTCAGCAAATGATTAAATATAACCCACTACCATTCTTGGCTTACTTCTGTACCTCTTTTAGTGAACTGAAGTGTAGACTTCTACAACTGTTTTTGAAGGTGATTTGAAAATGAATAACAGATTATAAAATGTGTTAATGGATGATTCAAGTTTAGCCTGAACTTTTCTTGTGAGTTGAAATAAAATAATTTGCTTTAATTTTTCTTTTGGTTTAAAAACCTGGATCACGTATTTAATTTTGATAACTCCTGTAATTTATACAATACTAAGCATTTATTTTCCATTAAGCTATCTGAAGGTTCACCTCTCTCCTGGAGAAAAACGACCTCAACATTCTACGTGAAAATTACCTCTTCTCTAAAGCATGGTCTCATACCCTGCTGGAAAGAGTATTAATAATCATTTTCAGTCAGGCTTCATCATAGTGAGAATACCGCTTACTTTTCAAGGCAAAGAAGGGCTGAGGAAGATCACTACTGTCTCTTAATAAATAGCCTTCTACATACAGCATCAGTCAGACATTTACAGGAGCCTTTTTAGGGTGCTTTTGCATTCAGGAATATAAAGCGGCTCTGAATGCTGAAGCATTTAGGCACCTTATATCAGTGACTTTTCTTCCTACACAGCTGTCCTTCCTTCCCCACCTTTAGAAGAATCTCCATGTATTCTGTATCCTCTTTGTGTTAGTGCATTATTGGTGATTGTGTTCATTTTGTCATGATTGCATGCAGCTGCCATATAATCGGCATCTATATTTCATATCATGTGCATAACAGTGACAAGCACAAAAATAATTCATTTGAATTAAGAATTAGGAAATTTTATTTTTTTAAATCCACAGAAAACTTAAAAAAAAAACATGCCATGGTGTTTTACACAATTACTTACAGCCCTTAAACAGACACAAACTTTCTCTCAAATGGTAACACTTGTCTATATTTTTCAGAACAGTCCTGGTTTGGGTTATTACATCATGTAGAAAACAAGTGATAAAAGTCTATATTTAACAGAAATTATATTTTATATTTTTGCTCTATACTGCAGAAAATAAAGCTTTACATTTAGCATCTTTGTATGTATTACTTCATTTTGATGACCAATTCCCAATAAGTCACCATACAGCTTATTTAGAAGGGGTAACAAGTTTTGCATTCAATACACCAGTGCACAAAAGTAGAAACGTCTAGGAGAGAAAATAATTCACATGTTCATCTAATACAGCTTTACTGCAGTGGAAACTCAGTTAACGTTACGTTTGCTAAACAACTCATGATCCTGCAGGTGCAAATTAGCTAACCAATTCGGATGTAAGCAGAGATTGGGTTCAAATGATTATATGAAAAAGAAATCTAGCATTTTACGAGTTTTATTTGTGCCCTGGCTAAGGATTTGCAGTGTCCTCAAAAGTTCATATTTCATTCTGTCAAGCTTTTGGCAAGTTAGAAGTGGTAACTACTCTAATTTGTGCATAATAACACACATATGTAAGCAATCTTCCCAATCTAAACAGCTGGTTGAGAACATTTCAGATTAGACATGGAACTGTGGGTAATACCTGACAGGTATGGCAAAACTGGCAGCAGATAACTAAACACAGTATCCGTGTCTCACATTACCATTGTTTTTATCTGCATTTACATTCAGTTTAAAAACACACATATGGGAAGATGCATTAATGCATGAAAATCTAATTTTGATGGCATCTTGAAACATGAAAATACAGAAAAGCTATGTTGCTCAGTGAATAACCTAGAGATGTAGAATCAGATGGTGTGAGCCACAATATCTGGCCGAGGTGGAATATCTAATGTTGGCTTGTGCATGAAATGTGAGGATCAGAGGACTATAAAGTCCTGACTGACGATAGTCGATCTGCCCTCTTCCATGAAAATTCCACTTGAAAATCCTGTATCATAAGACCCTGCATACAGAAGTTGTTACAAGCACAAATAGGAGCAGGGTTCTTGAGTGGTACATAATGCCACTTTTTACCTTGTGATATGGCACACATTTGTTGATTATTAAAGAAGTGAATCAATTTCTCAACAAAAACACTAACTACATTCTATACATGGCCTATTGAATACTCTGTACTTGTGTAGTGTGCAATATCAGTACAGTATGGGGAAAAGAAAGGCAGTGGTAAAGATTCAGAATACAGATAAAATAGGAAAGTACCATACTATAGAGAGAGAGAGACAAGGTGAAGAACAGAATTGAGAGGGCCATGTTATAATTTACATCTGGAAGTGGGAAGATGGACATGAATAGCATGTAATGGAGAGTGCAGATCAAGACGGATGCCTGCAATGGAGGGACACCTGCATATACTTGGGCACAACATGGCTGGAGTCATGGAGTATAAAAAAATGGAGGGGTTCAACGATGTACATGATTAGCCACAACACTCGAGTGGACTCAGCAGATTTTCCATCACTATCTTTGGTGGCTGCTGTGTTAACAAGAAACATCCCAGGGATGATTTAAGTAAAGAATGCATTTCTGTACTACAGTGTTGACATTCCTTTAGTATTCATTTCAATATTTCAAAACCTATATTGCTACATTTCTTGCTATAAGACAGGCAGACTAACAGAGTAGAAGTGCTGTAGTTGCTGGGGTGGGGGACATTTCTCTCCTACTTATCTGAATTACTAGAGACATTAGTCTGGAGCAAGACAATTCCACAGAGTAGTAAATAGTGGGCTTACCATGACTTCACTGAATACCCTATAGCTCCGTGGGATTGCTACATGCGTGCCATTTCCGGCTGTGGGAGCCAATTAGTCAAATACTTCATGATCAACAGTGATGCTAGAAAACAGCTTTAGGGGGTGGTGTATATGTTTAAAAATAAATATAAAGATTAGTTTATTTTATACCCTCCATTTCATGGACAGAATCTAAAATCAACTTATGCCAAAATGCAAAAGGTGCTTAGTTTGCTTTCTGAACTGTACAGTTTCAGACGCTTGCTGTGATAATGAACCATCTACTATGATATCACAAGAAATCATAGAAAATTTGAAATATCTTGACAACATGCTGTATGCTTACTAAAAACAGGACAGTGAAATCATGGCTAAAACCCCTTTTATGCCCATAATAGTAAAATCAAAAGTTAGTAACCAAGTAAACAGTCATACTAGATGTGCACATATACACAGTACGGCAGAAAACACTTTTTAAAAACCAAGAAATATGAGAGTCTATAGTATCTGATGAAGCATGGGCCTTAACCTCCTCATCAAAAAAGGGGTTGGCCAGAATCTGGCACTGAACTTCAAGCTTCAGTAAACAAATCCATAACTGGACCATAATCCAGCTTGGAGGCTAGTGAGATATGGTTCTACAACAGTCTTGTATCTTCATTTCACTCACAAAACGCTGTAACAATCTCAATAGTTGTAAGCTTGCTGGAAAACTTTCAAGTGATCTTTTGAAGAAGTCTCCAAAATTCAAGAATTTTGCTGGAAAAAAAAAAAAAGATTAAATTATGTTCTGAATAAAAAATTTACAAAATAGCTTCATGCAATGCAGTGCATAATGTATGATGTTAAACTAATCTCTACCACGCTGTTTAGCTTCTTAAGATCACCAGTGCTCTAGATTTACTTAATCTGGAAAGTTAGGAAGACACTCATGTGAGTTAAGTCAGAGAAGTCAATGCGAGAGGTTCTACTGTGATCGGTCAAGGACAGATCTAAACATTAGCCCAAGGATAATGTGTGCCAATCTAATCAAAAAAAAAAAAAAAAAAAAAGGCTCACAACCAAAACACTCAAACAAATATGGTAAAAAAACGGTCATAACTGTGTGATTTCTTTTATAATAAAGCATTGTTAAACAGTGGCTTTACCATACTAGTTTCATTATGTGCTAATGTAGCCATTCAGAGCACAAATCTGATGCTTTGAAGGCAGTAGGCAGGACACTGGACTTAAAAATGCAGTAGAGTACAAAGATTGGCCTAGTTCAGTGTCAGTCATGACAGGGGCAGGGGCGAATTGAAAATGTAAGTGGACATGGAGAGTGCCTGAAGTAAACTGCATTCAGAATCTCATTTGAAATGAGATAGAAAGATGGTGCGTGCAGTGTGTGTAAATGTACAGAGGATAGCATGCAAGTTTTGCAAGAACTTTGAAGACCGTGTAATTTATCAGAAGATGGCACTGCTTTTTTGATAATTATGTTAATAGGTGTACGTTTATCAAGGGGTTTCAGATTAGTAACTATTTTAATCAAGAACAAATAAGGATTGCTTCAGTGGAGGTAAGAAATGAGCAATAATGCAGCCATTTCAAAGACGTTTTTTATAGACAGTCTGACCACTTGGTGGAAAATTCTACACTCACACAAAAATAAGCATGTTGGTCCTACAGCTCTGGGACAATGCTAACTATACTGCCAGGCTACTAACTTTAAATACTTGCTGATTTAAGCAGGATTAGACCTTGTTCACCCTGCAAGTTATGAACATGATCCAGTGATGCTGTAAATGCACCAAACTGCTGCCTATCCAGGAACACCAGCTGCAGTTTTACAAGTAAGCCTTGTGGTATACCCCAGAGCATGATGCCACTGGCCACAAGGTAATACAGAGTACTGGCTAAGGCTTTTGCCACCCCTATAGTGCCTTTTTTAGGCAGTGTTCCAATGATAAAATTACCACCATAACAGCTATAAATAAATGCAATCTGAGGGTCATGCTGCTGCTCAACACTAGATGTCAATCTCAAGATGTACTCACTCAAAGCACTACTCAAAATGGAGAAGATCTGACAATTATGCTGTAACTCTTGTTTAAAGCAGCAGAAAGCACCCCTGCACTACCAGGCTGTAACTCATTCCACACTTTTTGGCCCTGAAACATGGACCAAAGCTCCAAAGGCGGTGGTATCTTCATATTCATAAAGGATATGCACACCTCTAGACTAGTAGCCCAGCATAATGCATTTGAGATACTTTAGGTACAACTAACATTGGGTAAGACAGCGATCCAGGTCATAGCCTGCTATAGGTCCTCAACCATGTCCCTAGACTCTCACTCCATATTCCTAGACACCCTGCAATCTAGCAAGGTCCAACCCAACACTCTCATACTAGGAGACTTCAACTACCCCTCCATCAACAGGGAAAATTACTCAAGCTCCAATGCACTGGCCCAGTGTTTCCTGGAATTCATCATTTCCAATGCCCAGCTCATTCTTACTCCCACCACAGGAGGCAACATCCTTGACCTGGTTACTACTAACATGGGCAACCTTTGCTCTACACCAATAGTCAATTCCTCCCTGGTTAAATCCGACCACAAACTAATCACCATGGAAATGCACATCTTGCCCACATCCCCTGCAAAGGTATCCACCATGCAAAACTTTTCCAAAGCTGACTTTTGACTCCTAAAACAGAAGTGGCTAACTTCACAGTACCCATGCCAATGGAAAATAGATGCACGACTGCCGAATCATACACCAATGAACTGTACAAACACGTACATGGAACTACCCATACCCAACAGAACCAAGACGCTCTCCTCCAAAAAAAGGAAGCCAGTCTGGAGGTCCATTGCCATTAATAAACTCTTTAACAGAAGGAAGAAACTGTTGCAAAAAAAGGTGAAGTCCCAAGACTGGAAAAATTCCCTTATTAGTCTCAACAAAAAGTTGAGATCCCTCATCAAAACCTCCAAAGCCAGCTATGAAGGCAGAATTGTGGTAGACACTAAAAACCACAAAGCCTTCTTTAATTATAACAAGAATCTCTACGGCAATACCCAGATTTGCTCTGAGTTACTGCACAATGGTACCGCCTATACTGAGCCAACAGATATTGTCAACATACTAGCCGACAGATTCAGTGCCAACTTTACCCCCCCCCCCCCCCCACACACACACACACACAGGACCAATTTCAATACCGGAAGAATGCCAGGCACCCTGCATTACTGCAGCACAGGTTAAAGCTGGATTGTCTAAGGCCAAGAATACTGGCTGTGTTCTACATGAATTACAAAGTGAACTGGCACCACATCTGTGTGCTCTGTTCACTCACAGCCTCACCTCAGGCTTTGTCCCCTCTGAATGGTGTACTGCTACAGTCATCCCTCTCCACAAAGGAGGAACAACTACAGACCCTGGAAATTATTGCCCCATTAGCCTGACAAGCCTGATATGCAAGGCTATGGAGCACATAATCATGGACCTAATTAACAAGGATATAGGGGAATCTCCAAACTTTAGATCCCATGCAGTTTGGTTTTGTGAATGGTAGATCATGCCTGCTCAACCTGGTTGACTTCTTTGAGTCAGTCACCAGAGTGGCAGATAAAGGTAAGGCAGTTCATACAGCCTACCTCAATCTGGCCAAGGCCTCGGGATACCATTCCTTGTGCCGTAATTAATTGATAAACTCACTAAACTAGGCATCAACCCCTATATCTTTAGGTGGGTTGAAAATTGGCTCACAGATGGAACACACAGTGTGAAAGTAACTCACTAAACTAGGCATCAACCCCTATATCGTTGGGTGGGTTGCAAATTGGCTCACAGATGGAACACACAGTGTAAAAGTAGCATACTCTAAGTCAGACTGCTGACCAGTCATGAGTGGAGTCCCACAGGGATCAGTCCTGGGTCCTCTCTTGTTTGGCATCTACTTCTCAGAAGTCCAGGCCAACACGGAGGGACTCTGGCTGACCAAATTTGCAGATGACTGCAAGCTGGGAGCCATTACTAACTCCTCAAGTGATGCAGACATCCTACAGAAAGGCCTCACTGAGACCAATGACTGGTGTCGAAACCATGGCCTTAAGCTTAATGCCAAAAAATGTGTCATCATCCCATTTGGGAAAAACTCAGTTCCCACTAATTAACACATTGATGGGAGCCCACTGAAGACATTATATGAGACTTGGGGACACAGGTTTACAGCAACCTCTCCTTTGACCACCACATTGCCACTGTGGTCAGAAAGTCCATCTGTGTGGCACATCTCATTGCCAAGGGTTTTGCATCTAGTAAGAAAGAGGTCATCGTCTCTCTACTCTTCCCTCATTAGACCAGTCATAGAGTATAATGCCTTATTTGGCATGTACCTCACTAGACATCTGCAACAGCTAGAGAGGCCACAAAAGTACCTCACGAAGAGGATCCTAGGCCTTAAACACATGTCCTACATGGACAGACTCAAAAAACTCCAGCTATTCTCTGTCTCATATCTACTAAGAGGCAATCTCTGCTTTACTTACAAAGCCATGTCTGACCCAGCTCTGTTAGAAATGCTACATCTAAAGAAACCCCAATCCCTCCACACCACATGCTCCAGAGACCTCAATCTCATTACCACAATCAACAGAATATGCTGGAGAGACAGGTTCATAACCCAGAGACTGCCCACGCTATGGAATAGACTTCCCATACATGTCAAGCAGAGCAGCTCACTAGCCCCCTTCAAGAGAAATCTTGATGAGTGGATGGGAAATAGAAAGTTCACCCTGGGGATCATTCCAGTGGCTCTACTTGATAGAGGCACTGGGACCTAATGACAGGTGGCACAATGCCAGGGCACTTCTATGGGCTAGGCTTGTAAAGGCCCCAGGGCCATTAGCCTAGCAAGTACACACCAATGAACTGTAAAAGCAGAACATTTTTATACTTAAAACAAGTTGTGTTAACATTTAATTTATACTCCTCCTTTGCAGGCACAGTTTATATTGTGCTTCACAAAAACATGTCAGCTCATCATACCAGGTAATAAACATGTGTGTTCCTTAATGAAAGAGTAGTCCTGTCTCACACTACTCTGCTTACTTAACCCCCCCCCCCCAAAGTACCTGATGAATGGCAGGGCAATGAACATATCTGCCAGGATGCATCATGATTCAGTGAAGATGAACTACATTTAACAAATTTTAAATGTTCATAGACAACTACTTTCTGTAGCTGATGGTTAACATTAGTTTAATACAAGCCCCCCCCCAAAAAAAATGGTACATAAAGTGGGGAAAGCATATAGTGAGTTAATATGGTGACAGTGACCAAAGGTTCCATTTAGCCCTGGAATACAATTTCTGTCACTCTGACCTGTCTCAGTGTGAGATCCACACCACCACGTAAAAATGAAAGGTTGTACTTACAAACTTTTCACTTGTAACAGCCACATCCAACATCCATAATAAAAGCAGAACTTACACTCTGTCTAACTCAGTGCGACCTAACTAGCTGTGGAATGGAAATGCACTCCTACTTTCTAAAGCAGATTTCTAATCTGCATGAACACTTGGGGTCTATATCAGAAGATATAAGTTTCAAAACTTCAAATCTGATATGGTTGACACCATATGATCGAAGTCTTGAAACTTTGAATCTTTTAACGGAGATATCCGTACAGTGCAGAAATAGAAGATTTCCCTTTTCTGCACTGTAGTGCAATCTTGGAGTTGGTATATTTAAGTAACGAGGGTTGTAGGGGGTGCAGGGGGCTTGCCCCCCAGCTTAGAGTGTTTAATTGTTTTTTGTAGGTTGTGTTTTATTACATTTTCGATGTTTCAAGACTGATTATATGGTGTAGACCATATCAGATTCGAAGTTTTGAAACGTTGATAATGTAATATAGACCCGAACACTTATACTAACAGGCAAATATTCTAAAAATATTAGTGTGTATTAGCACCTACAGAAATTGATAAGTAAACTTCCCATTTAAAATACTATCCTTAGACCTGCTTATTTCATTATAATTGTCAAAAGTCTGGTATGCATATCTTCATTAAAATTAATTAATTCCTTTTGAAGCAAGGTCTGTTTCAGGAAGGAAATGCTTTCATACGTTTTCTGATCTACTGTTATTGCATTCTTCTTAAAGATGAGCATCTAACGATACAGCTGTAATGATGCAATTTCACAACTGCATTATGGGACTGGTGACTCACAGGTCTTAGTTCTTTTGTTTTTTTATTCCCGTGTTTTTTTCTGTATATGATGGGACTGGGAATTTCTTCAATTTCTTCCTTGTGGGGTGAACCACTTCTGACTCTGGACTCCTTTCATGTCCCATATGTTGGTTCTTGTGGGCCATTACATAATGGGGCAAACCCCATATGCATCTATTTGGGATATGGGCCTTGTCTCCTCAGAATGGGACAGCTTTTCTGTTGTGGGCTGTGGATGCACTACGACATGTGATGGGAGTGGATATGCAGAATGACATTACTGTATCTGGCTGCGACTTCTGTGAGGTGGTTGGGGGAACAGGGCCCACCTTCCCATGATATGGGAATTAACAGCTTACGTGGGGTGGGTGTAATGGGTATGTCACAAGGATGTGTGCACCAATCCCTTCAGAGAATGTCTCTCTAACACACCTCCCCTCTCTCTGCTTCAGCGGACTGCCACCTTATGAAGATCTCGTTTCCTCAAAAGTCATTCCATTTAGATATGCCATGGTCAGTAACCACAGCAGAGGTAAACAGGGTTAATGCCCCATCATTCATCTTAGTCATAATGTAGTCTCCTTCAGTATCCAGGTCATAATCTGAATCCAGGTCACCTAGGTCACATGTTGGAGAAATTTACTTCCATTCCCTACTTTCCTAGTAAACTCTGGCAGTGGCTGTTCATGGGTTCCCTGTGGGAGTTGGATGTGATTCAACACCGAATGGTCAATAGTTAATTCACATTATGCATGCACAGACAATGAAAGAATATGCTACTCACTGACTTTAACCAGAGAATTAAAATTTTTCACTTTTTTGTATAGTAAAGCGGCTTCAGACATATACTCTGCTTAACAAATTTATTAACTCTTGAAGGAAGTGGTCATGAAGTTTAATCAGTTATTCATCACTGGCAGCTTTCTTCAGAGAATGCAAACCAAGATGGGAAAATTTTCATTTAGATTTTATTTTGACAGTTATGATATGTTTAAACTGCACAGTATTTATAGATGACACTTGAAAGAGAGCAGAGAAACAGATAAAAATAAACTTTACAGCATAAACTTATAAAAAACAAACAAGGAGAATATCACAAACTGTAGAATACAAGATTTCAATGAACACGTACAAACTAAACTTAAATGTAAACTTTTGAAATGGTTGTGCTGTTTTGTGGTAAAATGCCATTGATAGCACCTGTGTTACTCAAGTGGCTAGAGCAGTCAGAAGACAGCCTCACTGTCCTTAAACCTTGGTCAGCACTCACCTGCATTACTTCATAAATCCAGTCGAGGAATGACCCCACTCTGGAGTATACTCCAGGATTTCCAGGACGTGCACAGCCATATCCCCAGCTTACAATGCCAGTTAGAGTCCAACGCTCATAATCATTGGGATCTTCAAACACCAGTGGTCCACCGCTGTCACCCTGTGAAAAGAAACAAAATGTAAGGAGCAAGTTATGTAAGAAAGTACTGATGAATAAACTGCTTCACATGGATTACAATTATGCTTATGGGGTGCAGAATTCAAAGCCACTCATTTTTTTTATCAGTACCGAGGTTAAATGGACATGGCGTCCTCATTAGGACTAAGCTCATCTACATTAGCAAAGCAATCAAGGGATAACGGACAGCTGTTGTATATAACATGCTGGTGGGTGGGGTGATCGATGAAGTAACTTGTCCTTTGTAGGATATATTAACACAAGGAACAAACCCAACCAATCAGGAAGAGATGTTGAAAAAAATGTATAGATAATTACAACTGTATTCAAATGGTGCAGTAACATCTTAAATAAATCATTTTCATAGGGTGTTCATCTTTACAGTAACTGTCAGACTCGCTCTGCTGTACTAGTTAAACACCAGCTTATGACAGTCCTGTTTTAGGCTAGTCTGACTTCGGGTCATAACTAGGCAGTATCTTGCTCAAATTTATTGCATCTGGAATTGTACTCCACCCCCCACCTTGCTTTTTTTTTATTTTATTAACACAAGGGTGCCAAGCCCTCAAAGCACAGAAGGTAACATATACATCTAGATTATTTGGAGTCTGGCAAACAGTTGCTGATCTTACTTTACTACTTAAGCTGCTTTTGCATGCAGACCAAGAGGCACCTATTAAGGGTCATTCCCTATGCCAAGTGGTAGATCATGAGATTCAAACTCAGAGCTTGATTTTCACAGACCAGTAGCATATGTACTGCGTCACCCCCTACCTATTATACAAAGTTTAAGCCGAGCTGCACCAGCATCAGTGCTGCAGAACAGTGTGATGATTTACTATTTAACACCAATGTACACTTCAAAAGTCCATTCTAAAGTTCAGGTACTCTACTCTCATTTGTCTTGCCTTGATGCTTATACATTCAGTGCTACATTAAGATGGCTGAGTATTTCATGGACAAGCAGAGGACAGTGGTACAGCTGGCATTACAGCCCAGTCTGTCTCTGTCACTACTTTACCAGTACATATCTGGAGTGGGGGGACAGGAGAGTAGTATCATGGTACATGGGGTGATCTTCTACCAGGATTTATTTTGTCAGAACCTTTCCAACATTAATGAAGCTTTTGGGGATTGACTTGTTTGTGGGAAATGTGGAACAGTTTAAGATTTTGGTAGTGGGCACTATTTGAGCATGGATTGCAAGAGACACAGAACTATGAATCAGACTATTAGTGCAAATTTAGATCATCAGGGAGAGGGGTTACACTGTACCATGTTCAAAGGGGTCTGGGCAATGGAAATGATCTACACCCTGTCATCTGGTCATCGGTTGGGTTTGAGAAGCTGCAGACTGTAGGTAGGGGACCTTGGTCAGTCACATGACTGGTGAGTCACGCAGGTGTACTGACTGGCTTTATGTATTGATATGTTATATGCTACAAGTGCAACTTTCTCTTTCTGAAAGAGCTGCTTCCAGAATGTTCTCTCCTGCTTCATGGTCAGTTTTCCGTAACATTTCTTTAAAAAAGGGTATTACCACATCAAGCAGCTGAGGCAAACAGCAGCACAAAAACGTTCCCAAAATTTGTTTCTTACTTGTCACAGGGGATGAGGGCAAATGACACCAGCACAGAGTAGCTGTAACAGTCCTATTTTCTCTTTCAAGCTCATGCATGTATTAGGGTTAATATACAAAACGCAGGATCACTCTTCAGTTTGAAAGCACTTCAAAATAAGTAAAGCATTTTGAAATATGTAAATACTGTACCTGACAACTATCGACCTTGCCAGACATATAGCCAGCACACAGCATTCTGTCTGTGACGGCAGTGCTATAAACTGCAAGGCTGGTGCATATGCTCATACTGATCACCGAAATATTTGCTCTCTGCAGTGTACTGGACAGTCTCCCTAGTGAAACAGAGAAAAAAAGTTTAAAAAAATTACATCATTCACACACACACACACACACACACACACACACACACACACACACACACACACACACACACACACCATGGCTGGTAAAATTAAGCATAGCATCTGCTCCTCACAAAGTGATTTTAGACCTGTACCAGAGTAATCTTCCCTCACAAAGTAAGCCACACCCCAACTTAATCCATATATTTGTGGCTCTGTATGTAGGGGGTGGGGGTGGATAAACAGATATTTACAGGATATTCAACCTACTTATACTGGAAGGCACAGATCAGCAAAAGTACTTGGAAAGATAAATGTGGTAAAACCAATACACAGGATCAAAACAGACCAAGCTCCATCATACACTATTGCAAATAATAAACTAAAGATAAAGATATCAGCACAAGCAGAAACGTTTAGAAGCTATGCAGATAAAGGAAAAGTACAAGATAAGCAATTCATTGATGACCCCACAAAGATTTACAGAGAACTGAGAAAGCAAAAATGCATACAAACACCACACAAAAAGATCAAATAGACACATTTTGGAGAAATTTTTATAAGGGCCCTGTGTAATAAAGATGCTGAATGGAAAGATGCTGAATGAACAGAAAATTAAAACAGTAAGGAGTTCAAATGTAGAGGATATGAAAAGGAATAAAGTAATGGCCAGAGAAATTGAAACAAAATTAAGAAAAGCTCCTAATCAGAAAACCACAGGCCTAGATATACTGCCTAATCTCTGGCTAAAAGCATTAACATCTTTACATAAAAATTTAGTCCTGAATAAAAAAATACTCATATGTACTACCCAAACACCAACCTAGTTACAAGACAAATGGCATTTGAGTGAACCTGTAAGCCAACTAAAAACTATAGACAACTTGTCTTCTGACAATATACAAACTACATACTGGAACTGATGCAGGCAGAGTTTATAATCATTTAGAGAATAAAGCCCTCAGTCATGGCAATAAAACAAAAGGGTAACATAAGAAATTCATATTGAGCAAAGGATCATTTGTGGCTAAATAAAGCCACAATAGAGAATTAGAAGAGGGGAATAATCAGAGTATGGCATGGACAGATTTAAAAAAAGCATTTGAAAGCATCTTCCATTCATAGATAAAGAAATGCTTACAGAAACCCTACGCAACCTACATTGATCATTTACATTATATTAACAATGAAAGAGTTTCAAACCACTTTGCAGTTAAGTCACGACAAAGGACAAGTTATTATCCCAGGGATATTCCAGGGTGACTGTCACCACCATTTTCTCTTGCCCTTAATCCATTAAGCAGTTTACTTAACAGAGTAGGCCATGGTTGCAATTTGGCTTCCAGAAAACAACCATTTAAAAACTTCTCTACTTTTTGTGGATGACTTGTACTTAAGTGTATAGTTCATCAGATGAGAATCTGAAAGCACAATTACAAGTGGTTAAAAACTTTCTCAGATGATGTAAAAATGTCATTTGGTCTTGATAAATGCACAAAAGCAACATTTAAAAGCAGGAAAGTTGCAGTACCAAGAAAAATGTCAATCTGTGACTGGAATGAGATGTAAAGGAATTGAGCAGGAGGGAGTGTATAAATATTTGGGAACTGACGAAGGATCAACATGAACAAATGTGAACAAAACTCAAGTTAGGAACACTTTAGTAGACTGCAACTAATATTGAAAAAGCATTAGCAACTAGGAATAAAGACCAAGCTATAAGCCAATTTGTTCTTCCTGTTCTGAGGTGACTGACTGGCACCAAATGTATTGATTCATTTGGACAGGAAAACACAAAAAATGCTTCTTGTTTATCAAATGATATATAAAAATAGTGTATAATAAAGTTATATATGCTTTGGTCTAAAGAAGTTATGGGCCTCTTCAGAACTGATGACACATAGATCTGCAATCATGGCACTGCATACATACCTGCTAACCTCATCAGATCCAAACATCATGAAAGTTTTAAAGCATGAGAAGTCCAGGATGCTCTCTCTGCTTAGTTTAGTAGAAGCATTGCAGTGTCAAGCCAGATTGGAAATCAAACCAGAAGTAGACAAAAGTCAGACAGTAAATGAATGTGCCAAAAACAAAAGAAAGAATATAAAGAGATGGATCAGATGAGAAGAAAAATGGTAAGGGCGTAAATATTGTGGCAAGTACAGAGATCCCCTGGAACAGCCTCATGCCAATCAGGATTTGTGGCAGGAATGGTTAAGGAGAGATGAACTGAAACCAAAAAAATGAAAGGTTGGTAATAGCAGCCCAGGATAGTGGACTATACACACATTTGGTTTACAAAGTCCATAGAACATGTGGGAGAAACACAAATGTAGGTTCTGTAAAAAAATAACTGGAAAACAGTCACACATCTTGTTGCTGGTTGTGATACACTCATGGTTGAGGGCTTGTATAGTGAAAATCAGTCTTGTGGCAAGACTGTTGCATTGGGGTTTGTGCAAACACTACAGTATAGAGCTAGATGCTGAAAAGCATTGGAAACCTGAACCACAAAGCATTACAGATGATGATTAAGCCTACATCACATGGGATTACCCAGTACCTACTGTTCAAAAAATAGATGTGAAAAAAACAGACATAATAGTCCATGAAAAAAGTAACACTGATAACTGAAATTGCTACAAAATATCAAGATTTTCAGGCAGAAACAAGAGCAATATGAAAAAGATATCTAACAGTAGTAGGAGCAATGGATCTAAAAGAATTGGAGATGTACTGAGATATGCTACCAATACATGAAACTCCGTATAAATTACAAAAGGAGGCAATTCGGGGCACGCTGTATGTTCTGAGAAGAGTGCTCTTGGCTAACGAAGACTGAAACAATACTAATTTCATGAAGTCTAACTATACTCTGACTTAGGAATGGGATCCATTCCGGTCATATTTATTTATTGACATTTGATTACCAGGAAAGTTTGACTGGGTAGTAACCCATTTTCAGTGGAGGCCAAGAGACAAAAGTTCCAAATTACAAAATATTTAAAGAACAATAATTTTACAATCTTGAAAAAAAAATTTGCAGTTTAAATTAGACACAATATAAAAACATTGGTTAACTGGTTCAAGTTATATGACAAATCATTTAATATTTAGAGAAATTTTTAGAGAGACTGTAGAGAAATTAAAGGTAAGTTAGTCTAGTACAAACAGGAATTGCAATAAGAGGTAAGGGAAAAACAGGCGTATGGTATATTTAGAGAGAAAGTCAGGAAAAGAATTTGATAGAAGTAAGGAAGTAAGCAAAGAAGGGAGAGTAAGGAGGTATAAGGAAAGAAAAGGTACATGCTCACATTTAGGGATATAGTTTATCCTGGTTTTCAGCAAGAAAAGAGATTTTGGTTAGGAAGTCTTTCAGAGTTGTTTTCAAAGATGGGAAAGAGGGTATTGACTTAATGGAACATAAGTTCCAAGCCTTAGCAACCTTGTACGACAAGCACAGACAATGCACAGCAGATTTGCTAGGTTTGTACTCAGACAAGTTGTTGGTCACTGGATCGCAATGACCAACTGGGGAACATAGTTATTTAGACTGTTTTTAGTGCTGGACAGGCAGATGGATGCTGGATAATTTTATAGATGGTAAGAAGCTGTGTATATGTTAGTTGATGAAGCAGTTCCATCCAGTTTATGCCTTCTAGCGCTATACAGGGGTGGGTTCTGAAATAGGCATTTGCTGCAAATTTAGCAACTTTATTATAGCATTGTTCAGATTTAAATTTTTGGGGAGTCTGAAGGTTAGTTAAGGATGGGAGCACCATAAAGCAGGGTGGGGAGATCAGTAGTGTCAAGTGAAGTTTTAGTTGCGTTGGTGAGAAAGTTTTTGGCTCTGTAAAGCAACTCTAGTTTTTGATGATTTTTTTAAGCAATTTTGTATATGCAGGTTGAATGTAAGCTTATCATCCACTTCATTACTACACTGTTATCTATTAACTGGAACTTCCTAAAAATGCTCCCCTTAGTTGGTGCTATAAATTAATTCAATACAACTTTCTAAATATCCTAAACATCCTTGCTCCTCCTAGAAAGAAGAGGCTAAAAACAAATAATGCAATTCGGCTAGGGTCTGATACAAGGATCCAGTCTAATAGGGAATATGATTTCTTGCTATAATGTGGGAGGCTATTAATTAGTTGTGTGAAAACATGCAAGTTCATGCTAGATTTAGGGGAATTGGAGTTTATGTCCAAATAATAGACACTGACATCACCTAGTAGCATTTTTTTCTTATAGAAATGTTATGGATATCCGAAATTTTATAGTACAGCTATGTTGTCATCAGTAGGGATATAAAGGACAGTAAAACAGATTTGTTTACA
This sequence comes from Protopterus annectens, assembly GCF_019279795.1. Taxonomy (NCBI): domain Eukaryota; kingdom Metazoa; phylum Chordata; order Ceratodontiformes; family Protopteridae; genus Protopterus; species Protopterus annectens. The sequence goes on from NC_056741.1 coordinate 1,365,269,419, forward strand.
ACTGCTTATTTTCAGGAAAGCAATAAGAAGTTCTGGTGAACTAAATTTTGGCATTGGTTTGCTGTATGGGGAAATGTGGTAGGAGACGGGAAATATTAAAGCAATACCACCTCCTTTCCTCTTTATATGATCATTATGGCTATTATAGCCAGGAAATATAACTTCGGAGTCATTTATGCTGGGTTTAAGCCAAATTTCAGTTACAGTGAAAACATCAGGCTTGTGTTGGGTAATCCAGGCATGTAGTTCAGCAATTTTATTTCTTATGCTTCTGTGACAATGTGAAGTATTGCCAGCTATGCCAGGAGAAGTATGGCAGTGGATGTGTAACATATGCCAGCTAGTTGGAATTTTGTAAAGATTTGTACGTCATTTGTATATCAAACCGATTTGTACAGATGCTAGTGCTGAAGACTACATTTGTAAGGCTGCTTGTGTTAAAAATATAACAGTGTGCCCTGCTGGACAAAAAAAGAAATATACATGTATTATTGAAACTGTTTAAATGTATATGTTTTAACAGAAGATACGGGATGAGAAGAGGTTAATCTCAATCCAGCTAACTTTGAAAATACTTTGAAATGAAATTACCTGGTTTAGGCCATAAAGATTATATCTTACAGTTCTCAATGCAGCCAGAGAGAAAGTCTGTACTAGGAAGCTTTCTACATGATCTTTGGGGTGAACTAATTGCTACTCTGGAAGGGTGGAGGTTTGAAATTGTTGTAGGACTTCCAGGAGCTGCAGCAGATCTCAAGAAGTGTGCATTTGTGTGTGTGTGTGTGTGTGTGTGTGTGTGTGTGTGTGTGTGTGTGTGTGTGTGTGTGTGTGTGTGTGTGTGTGTGTGTGTGTGTGTGTGTGTGTGTGTGTGTGTGTTACTGACGTGCTAAATCCTGACAGCTTCTAGCCAAGGGGGTAGCATGGGAACCAGACGTCAGGTGACCAGATGCATGTGATATTCTGTAATCAATCACTAAAAATATTTTATTTATTGGCATTTGTTTAATGGGATAGTCCACTGGGCCATGTAGTGCCCATTTTCAGTGGAAGACTGGGGAGAAATGCTCTACAAGTAAGACTGTTACAGGACCATTACAGTATAATTCAAAATAATTAAAAAAAATAAATAAATACAAGGAATAAAACTACAATTTTACATATTGTAAAATAAATGTATAGAGCAGGAGGATAAGTTTTAAAGTGGATATAACAACAAAAATGATGCAATAAGTTAATAAGATTGTACAAGTGAGGAATTAACAGAGAAGAGTAGATGAGTAACAGTATGCAGAAAATTGATCAAAAGCGGGAGGAGTAAAAAGAAATAAATGGAGATTAGAGTTTGTCAAAGTGAAAGGACAAAGGAAGAGTAAAATATCTAGGATAGGGGAAGTGGGAGCAGAATGAGAGAAAATGGGAGTGAAATAGAGAAGGTAACTGATTGAGAAAATGATGAAAAAAATAGTACTAGTATTTTAATACAATGTGAGACTGAAGTCTCATTGCAGTCCGTTTTTGGAACCTGACAAAAAAGAACCCCTCACCCACTTCATCTTGCCTTGCTCCAGTAAGTGAACTAGGGAATAGTAATTCTTTAGATCAGTCAGGAAAATACAGTAAGATTATTAGTTAAGTACTGTTTTTCTGTATCTGTGTGAATCTATTTGTCTGTGTTAAATTTTATATTTCCTGTGGCTGAATCTCTGGTGTTTATTGTAAATAGCTATTTAGTATTTTCATGTTCTTTACTTATTTGTTATTAAATATATTTAAACCTTTCATTATGGCTGGTCTTTTAGAGAATATTCTCCGAGAGTACTTGTATATATTTGGTTACCACTCTGGCCGCTCCTGAAAGCTTTGCTGTTGGTCAAACTACCATTTATATTAAATATTAATTTCACCAAGTATAATTGGGTACCCTTACAAGAGCCTTAGAGTAGCTGGCTTTGGAATGTCTGGTGGTGGAATAACTACCTTATAGTCTGGGCAGAAGACAGCATACCTAGTAAATCTGTGGCAGCCTTTCCTAGGTAGGTGTGTGTGTGTGTGTGTGTGTGTGTGTGTGTGTGTGTGTGTGTGTGTGTAAAAATTAAATCTCAAAAAGAGCGTCTGTGTCAGCTATTTGGAGCAGGGACATGAAACACTGGTTTTACAGAGAGGGTGCTGGAGAACTTGGCTTGGACACTGTGCCAGTGGTGAGTCTTATTGGGAGCCTTGAGGGAGACAGAGAAAGCCAGTCCCCAGACTGAGAGTGTTCCTGTCTGTTCTTAAGGGAAATTGTGCTTGATGCAGAGAGCTGCATCTGGAAATACGGGGTGTATGCATTTTTGTTCCAAGTGAACATCCCTCTCCACTGTCAGTGCTGAGGATTCAGGCTCCTTGATTACTGGCCCAGAGTGGTGACGTCACAGCTTCTAACATTTATTGCAGCAAATATTAGATCACCAGGGGTGGGGATTGGCTGTTACTGTGTTAGAGAAGTGTGTGGGAGAGAATTATTTTGATGTTCGTTGTGATAGGTGGGGCCAGGATTAGGGTGTATTCCTCCTCCTAGAAGGATTTTAGTATACTGAGGAATTTTGCATACTTTTTTTCGAGAGGATTCTTGCACTTAATTTTGTTTTGGTTTGAGTTGAAGTTCAGTAAATCATCCTATATTTGGAATAAAGGTGAGCGGCAATATTAAAAAGATTTGGTGCAATGTGTGGAGAGTCTAAAGAGGAAATATGGATTGGAGGTTGGGACAGATCAATTAAAGAGATGCAAAGTAAAACAGGTTTTCTGTCATTTCCTGGGTCTAAATAATAGGCCTATGCAGTACAGTCTACTAGTCAAGAAAAAGGGGACAGTGGCCAACTTAATAAGAGGTCCTTAGAGTGCATGGACTATTTCACAGGGACTTGCAATCACAGAGCAGGCATGAATTTAGCGAATTAAAAGTTAATACACAGCAAAGTTCTTCATGATAAATGTGCTTACATTACATAATGACAAAATTCTCAGTAAAGTTGTAGAAGGGCCTTTTGGCAGAGCTGCAGCATCAAGGTCAGATGTAGTGACCACAGATATTAGAAACACAAAAAACTTGGAGAAGTTAACCCAGGAGATACCAAGTGACCCAAGTTCATTTTAACATCGGCATTACCTGTGTGATTGCTTTCACATCTCAAACTTTTGTTTTACTTAAATCCAGAATCTGGAGAACCACAAAACTATGGAGAAATACTGATGTAAAGACTTGTAGGGTTGTTTGGCACCAACACTTCCCAGGCTGAATGCCAGAGCTGGCTTATAAACAGCAAATCCTGCCAGTCTTACCTAGTCTTTCTCAATGAATAATGTGAACTGAATACAGGAAACCCACTGTATGCAGACATGGGGGCCAGATCAGGGGTTTTGCATCCATTAGTCAAATGTTACTCTTAAATAGGGTTACTGATGGATTTTTTCACATGGATGGGGAGCCTGTCCCAGGGCATGGGGATCTTCCGAGACATATCAGTGTTGCCAACATATTTTATTTATGTCACAAGTAAAACTTAAATCCTCGATTCTAATGGTTCTGATGCTGATCATTCTGTGGATGTGAAAACGGTCCTTTAGAAATGGATCCCAGGATGCATTGTATGACATGCATACAACTCCTCTCTGTAACCTGCAGGTGACCAAGTATAGAAATACAGCTTTAAAGTGATCCATATAGCACAATGTTCATACCCTAGATTTTCCTGGTAAAGAACCTTTATGGGCATTCCAACTGTTGCACATGTCTGGTCAGTTACATGCTGAAGGGGCCATTATACTCAATAATGAGTCTGGTAAGGGCCAAATAAAGTGGTACTATGGACTTCCTAGGACCTGGATACCATGCCCTTACTTAAAGGTTTGGGTGACATAGAATGATCTTACTACCTTTGTCATATGTTAGTCAAAGACCACATTACTGACTATATATTTTCCCAGATCCCCGACTACCTGGTCAACTCTTAGAGGAGTCTTATCGACAGAATAATTAGAGCGGGTGTCAGTTTTCCCAAAAGACACTATGATGCATTTCTTGGCATTGAGTTTTAATCCACGACTTTGGCAACAGTCATTTTCTGTGACCCTCTTGCAAGATGTTTGTGTTGTGGGGGGAAATCTATGATCGCATCCAATTTGCAGTCCTCTGCAAATTTGGTCAGCCAAAGGCCCTTGACATTAGGCTTTACTTCTGAGAAGTAGATGCCAAATAGCAGTCCCAGCATGGAACCCTGCAGTACTCCAGAGGTGACTAGTCTCTTAGTGGTGGTGGTCTCACCAATACCGACTTCCTGGCTCTGTGAGCCAGGTGGCAATGCAGTGAGTTATGTAGGAGTTTGCGCCCAGATCTGAGAGTTTTGTCAACTATATCAGATTGGGGTATTGTATTGAATGCCTTAGCCAAGGGTCAGGTAGGCAGCATGCAGCACATTCTCCTTATCCATTGCCTTGGTGACCTTCTTAAAGAAGTTTACCAGGCTTAGTAGGAATGACCTTCCCTCACCAAAAACAAAACAAGTAGAGTCCAGAGTACGACGGTTGCCTATGTTCTTGCTGATCATTTCCACAATAAATCATTCCATGGCTTTGCATATTAGACTAAACAGACTGAATGGGTCTGTAGTTTCCGTGGTCATTTGTCCACTCTTGTGAAGTGGAATAACTGTTGCAGTCCTCCATTCTCATGGTACAAAGCCTGTTTTGAGGCTATTGTTGAAAAGTGACTCAAGTGGTCCTAATAAGTCATGTTTCAGGTTATTTAAGATGCATCCCAGGATATTGTTAGGGCTCAGTGAGGGTGTGCTTTTGGCTTTAGTGAGTGCTGCCAGGACGTGCTCCTTACTAATAGTTTGGGGGATTATGCTAGTAGGTATTTCATGGGGGAAGGCAGGGGGAGGGGTGACAATTCAGCTGAACGTATCAGCCAGTAGATTTACTACATTACTCAGCTCAGTGAGCTGGTATGACTGACCGCCATCTTGACCTTGTAAATTGGCCTTGTTGGACTTGGTCCTCTTAGTTTCCTGTTTAGTTTAATTAGACAGATCTTATTATGGGAGCGTCTCTTCCTGAATTTAGCCATGACTTTTTTTCCTTTTTGTTTTATACCCTATTAAGGTTATAATTCCACCAGTGTGGTTTGTTTTGTGATTTTACTTGTAGTTACATCAGCATCTATACAGCCATTTATATGGTTGTACAGGGTCTCTGTGAACAAATCCTTATAGGTTGCTGTAAACTTGGGGTTAGGAGAGGCATTGAATTCTGACTATTGCTTATAGTATGTTTGTTTGAGATAGTGAGTTGATTGTTATTTTGAAGACTACCTCACCAGTGAGGACACGACATTCTGGGTGCTCAGTTCTCTCCCATAAATGGGAAGTACCAGGTCCAGTATGTTTGAACCTCTGGTGGGTGTGTGCACTATCTGGTCAAAGGTATTTGTGTTAAAGTCCAAGAATCATTGTGCCTGCACATATGAAGCAGTGTATTCTTCCCATTCTATAGGAGGTAATTAAAGTTTGCATGAATAAGGTATTTGGTTTAATGGTGAGACCGTCTCCAGTAGGTCTAGGTACAAGCTATGGGATTCTTGCTACACAGAGGGTGACCTACAGCTTGCTAGGATAGGCTTACGGGACTTTGTGGTGATTTGCACATGCATAAGCTGCAGGGCATCATCCTGTTTAACCAATCTAGAGATATTTGGTTATATAGATTGTGAATCCTCCATCCTTTTGTCCCCATCTGTGTAGCTGATGGTCTAAATGTGTGGAACTCACTGAAGCCTTGCACTGCCAGAACACTTTCTACATATTCAAACCATGTCTTGGTAACAGGACAGATGTCTATATAATCCAGAGTGAGGAGAACTTGTAGGGTGTGGAATTTCTTCCTTAGGCTCCTACCATTGAGCAGTAACACTTTTTATTTGCTATGACAGTAGGTTTCTCAGTTTAACATTTACCAAACAATGCTCTGATGGGGTGGATAAAGTTCTCGGGGGGACGGGTGCAGACCATCCTTTGCAAAGCAACATGGTTTGTTAACAATATCCTCCCATGCTAACAAATATTGAATTCCTCTGGAAAGACATCAGAAACTAAGCCAATTACTGAAGTCAAATCATCTTTTGTTTATACTATGACATTTTGTTGAAGATAAAATACTGCTCAATGTAAGGCAAATGCCTGTCCAAGACACATATTTAGAGAGATCAATACTATCCCTCTCTTCATATAGTTCAGGGAGATGCATCTCAGGTCACTAACACCCACATGGACTATGACAGAGTCATACTTGTACCTGAAGTGTGACTTGTCTGTGTTTGTACGGTGGCAGATTCTGGCTCAAGATAAGCAACTATTGTTATTCTTTCCTTGTTCACTCTGGTGACTGAGGCACCTGCGTCTTACAATGGAATCCCCTCTGAGAAAAGCCCTGGTAAGCTTGCCTTATGGGTTTGCTCCTGGAGCTCCCAGTGGTGTAGGCATGTATGGTGTTTGGACTTGCTTTTGGTGAGTGCTTTAGAGATTGCTGGGGATTGGCATTATCATTTATAGTTTTAGGAGGAGTTTGAGGTTTGGGAAGATTGCTTTTTAGTGCCTCATCATAAGTTGATCAATGTGTCTGTTGGACATTATTTGTGTTGATTGCAGTGTGTGTGATCTTTACAACCTTGTTTGTGACATTTCTGTCTTCAGTAAAATTGTGTATGTACCTCTCTCTCACACTGCTTCTTTAAGGATTAGAGGATTGTCTGTGAACATCAGACAATTGCTATATTGTCTCAGGATGTCCATATCCACCAAGCTGGCTATTAAGACATATAGCCTTCCTATTGCACCATCTGCAGTAACCGTCTGAGGTGTCTTTCTACTTTAAAGATGACCACTCCTAACTATCCTTTTCTGGATTCTTCTCACTTTTGAGGCATGTGCTGAATTTCACATATTTTTTCTTCTTCACATAATCCAAGTTGGTTAGTCTCTGGTCATTCATCCCACTTTGTACAACTTCTCTTCCTCAGGGGTTATCTGTGAGCAGCACAGTATAAAGACCCCCGCTATTTACTTGAAATGTACCCTCCTTTGCATGACAGCACCCAGTTTCCACTCCCTTGTTATACTGTTCTATCAGCAAACTTAGTTTGTCTCCAAGGCTTACCTTCTTACTCATGGATTCCAGATACCCTTTGCTACTTTAACTATAACCCCTACATTTCAAAGTAGATACTTTAGTGTTGCATTACCAAAAATGCAGCTCCCGCACTATGCACCACTTTGTTTTTCTCTGTCATCATTTATGTGGTTTCCAAGCATCAGTCCTTTTACAGACTAACAGCTACAAAGAAAAATGCTCCTTTCCTTCCAACTCTCCTAAACGATGGTAGTTATTCAGATCAAGATACTCTACTAATTACCAGCGTACCCATGGAGTATGTTCATTCTTCCACCCTTCATTACAGAACTTCTGTACTTGGGGGGAGAAGATTAAAAAAAAAATCAAACACATACACACACGTTTTATAGATCTACTTTCATGATCCCCTCCAACTGTATTTCATTTACCAATAAATAATCCTGCTGAACCTTAGGGCTGAAATATGTTAAAAAGTTTCATAGGTAGGTACTAGGCTATTGGCCCAAGGGCCTGTGTAAGCCTAGCCAACAAGGTTCCCTGGCTTTCATCACCCAAGAAGGTTATTTTCCTGTGTTCCTGTCGAGCAGAGCCACAGAAGTGATCCGCGGGTTGAATTTCCTATTTCCCATCAACTCATCAAGATTTTTCTTGAAGAGTGCTAATGAGGAACTCTGCTTGACATACATAGGTAGCTTGTTCCAGGAGTATAGTCTCTGGGACAGGAATCTATCCCTCCAGCATGTTCTGTTTATTGTGGTGACAAGGTTTAGGTCCCTGGAGTGTGTAGCTTGGAGGGATTGGGATTTCTTTAGGTATAGCATGTCCAACAGCTCTGGGTTTGACATAGCTTTGTATGTTAGGCAGAGATCACCTCAGAGTAGGCGATATGCTATGGAGTACAGTTGGAGTCTTTTTGAGACAGTCAGTGTAGGGCATCTGAGTCCCATAATCCTCTTTGTGAGGTATTTTTGTGGCCTTTCTAGCTCTTGCAGATGTCTTGTGAGGTACATTACAAAAGGGGCGTTGTGCTCAATAATGGGTCTAATGAGAGCTGAGTAGACGGGAACAATGACCTGTTTTCTCCTGGATGAGAACCCTTTGTGATGAGTTGTGTCACATAGAAGGATTTACTGACTACTGTTGTGAAGTGATTGTCAAAGGAGAGACTACTGTCCACCTGAATCCCAAGGTCTCATCACACCTTCGGTGTTAAGTGGACTGCCGCCTATGTGGTAGTTCATGGGTACTGAGTTTTTACCAAAGGGGATGACCATGCACATTTTGGCATTGAGCTTGAGGCTGTGGCTCTGACACCAGGCATCAGTCTCTGTGAGGCCCTTCTGTAGGATGTCCACATCATTCGGGGACTCTACTATGGCACCTAATTTGCAGTCATCTGCAAACTACATCAGCCAGAGGCTCTCTATGTTAGCCTGTGCTTCTGAGAAGTAGATACTGAACAGGAGAGGACCCAAGACTGAACTCTGTGGTACTCCATTTGTCACAGGTTTGAAGTCAGATTTGGAGTCTGCAACTTTAACAGTGTTGAGTTCTGTCAGTGAACCAGTTGGCTGACCTATCTTGTGATGTATGGATTTATACCCAGTTTAGTGAGTTTATCTGAATCCAGAATGGGGGATGGTGTCAAAAGCTTTGGCAAGGTCAAGATAGGCTGTATGAACTGCTTTACCCTCGTCTACAGCTTTGGTGACTATTTCAAAGAAGTTGTTCAGGTTCAGGAGACATGATCTACCCTTCACAAACCCGAACTGTGGGGGGGCGGGTCCAGAGTTTGGAGATCATCAATGTCTTTGTTTATGAGTTCCATGATGATACATTCCATGGCCTTGCAAACCAGGCTCATCAGGCTAATAGGGCGGTAGTTCCTGGGGTCCACGGTGGCTCCCCCTTTGTGGAGTGGTATAACTGTTGCTGTGCGCCATTCAGTGGGTACAAAACCTGATGGGAGGCTGTGATTGAACATGGTGCTTAGTTGGAGAGCCAGTTCATTCTGAAGTTAGTGTAGAATGCAGTCTGGAATGTTGTCAGGTCCCATGGATGCTGTGTTCTTGGGTTTGGAGAGCGTAGTTTTTACCTGCTCAGTTGTGATTGCAGGGGCACTACATTCTTCTGGTATGGATATTGGTCCTTTAGGTGGTGAAGGGGGGTAAAGTTAGCAATGAACCTATCAGCCAGGATGTTGGTGATATTGGTTGGTACCATCATTTTTGTTCCATTGTACTGTAACTCAGAGCAGATCTGGATGTTGCCACTGAGATTCTTGACATAGCTATAGAATGCTTTGTGGTTGTCCTTAGAGTCAGTGACAATCTTGTTTTCATAGCTGGCTTTGGAGCATTTTATGATGGATCTCAGCTTCTTACAGAGGCTGACTAAGGAGCTCCTCCACTCATGGGATTTTACTCTCTTTTGCAACAGTTTCTTCCTTCTTTTGTAGAGTTTGTTTATAGCAGGAGACCACCACATTGGCTTCCTTTTTTTTTGGAGGATAGCATCTTGGTTCTGCTAGGGATAGCACGATTCATGCACTCGTGTAAGTGCATATAGAATACATTTGTGTAAGTTTTAGCAGTCATAACCGTATTACCCATCTGTATGAGTGTCATTAAGTTTGCCACTTCTGTCTTAAGAAGCACGAAGTTGGCTTTGGTGAAAATTTTTTACATTGGTTTCCATAATGGGGGGTGGGGGCGGGATGTGGATATTTATGGTGATTAGCTTATGGTCGGATCTGACCAAAAAGTTTACTTCAGGTGTGGAACACAGGTCACTCATGTTGGTAATGACCAGGTCTAGGATATTATCACCCCTGGTAGGGGTGTAGATAAGTTGATCCAGGCTATTGGAGTTAATGAATTCTAGAAAGCATTGAGTGAAGTTGTTACATGAGTAGTTTTCCAAGTTAATTGTGCGGTAGTTGAAATCGCCCATTATTAGGGTGCTTGGTTAAACCCTAATATTTTCCAGTATATCAAGAAAAGAGCAGTGGGAATCCTGGGGCATGTTGGGGGATCTGTAGCAAGCTACGATATGGATTGCAGTTTTGCCCAGAGTTAGTTGCACTTGGATAATTTCAGATGCATTATGTTGGGCAACTTGCCTGGAGATGTGGATATCCTTAATGAATATGGACACACCTCCACCCTTGGTGTTCTGGTCCTGGTTATATGGCTGAAAGGTATGGTATGAGTTATAACCTGCTAATGCATGGGTGCTCTCTGGAGCCTTGAACCAGGTTTCAGTCACTGCACAGAGATCAATGTTCTCCATTTTAAGGAGTGCCTTGAGTGAGTGCATTTTGAGGTTTAAACTTCTAGCATTGAGTAGCATTACCCTCAGTTTTTGCTAGCCTGCATCGGTTATGGTGGTGGGTTTGTCATTTGAACCTTGCCTAAAAAAGGCACTATAGGGGTGCAAGAGCCTTAGCCAGTATCTGGAATCCCAGGGGTGACAGGTGCAGGCCATCTCTGGCAAAGCTTCGTGGCCTGTTGACCATGTCGTCCCAGGCAGACAGACACCAGATCCCCTTGGAATGACACCAGGAGTTTAGCCAATTGTTGAAGTCAATCATTTTGTCCTTGTACTGCGGTATAATTCTGGGCAAAGGTAGGATCCTACTCAGGGCTAGGGTCATACCTGCCTGAATTACAAGATCGGAGAGCTCCTCCAGGTCTCTTTTCATATAGTCCAGGTAGGTACATCTCAGGTCTTTCACACCAACATGGACAATGACGGAGTCATATTTGTACTTGTGGTGGAGTGACCTGAGTGCGTGGGTTATGTGGTGGATCCTGGCACCTGACAGGCAGCTAACAGTAACCTTCTCCTTGTCTATTCTGGTGAGTGGAACATCAGCGTGCCTGACTATAGAGTCACCTTTGACTAATGTGTTAGGCACATTGTTTTGCCTTATGGGCTGTGGTTGAGTGGCACACTGGGTCTGTGTGTTGTGTGTTTTTGGGTTGTGTTGATGGGTGGAGGTTGCTTACGTTTCTGCTTAGGTCATCTCTATTGCTTGGGCAGATTCTTACTGAGAGCCTCAGAGAATTGTTTTTGTATCTATGTGTGGGTTTTGGTGGTGTAGGTATCGTGGGACTATGTGATGAGTGTGGTGTGGTGCGAGTGTTTACCTTCTCCTCTTGACGGAGATCAGTCTTGGTTTGAGAGAGCTTTGCCTCCCGTTTGGCAAGATAAATGCATCTCTCACAGGTTGTAGTGTTGGGTGGTAGGAGGAGAGGGTTATCGGTGTACATGAGGCAATTGCTAAATTGCCCCAAGATGCCCAGATTCATCAGGTAGACAGGAGAGAACACCAGGAGATGTCCCTTGGACATGCCTGGGTAATGATTATTTTCCTCTAGGCAGTGAGGGAAGTAATTACTAGAGCGGTTTTCCTTGAAGTAACTTCAGGAGATAAGTACAAAAACTGTTAACCACTAGGAAATGGAGAAAGGTTTAGTGCTTCAGTAATTTGTAGCTTATTTAGTGCTTACAACAGACCTGAACCAGTGCTGAGCACGGAAAAGCAGATACAAGTGCTAAAATTAAGAAACTGGCAAGTTCTAAGGGAAAAACTGAAAAGCAGACTTTATGGCACTGGGAATAGTTTAATCCTAGCTAAGTGGCAATGCGCAAAACTTCGCAAACACAGGTTTTTAAACAGAAAGATGTAAAGGATAGAAATAGCCCAAAACGGCCAATAAAACTACAGTTTTTGAGCTGAAACCACTCCTCCAGCAATAGATAGGCTGTTCCAAAGCTCAGCACTCTCACTGATGAACAGAGAAGCTTCTCTATATCTTAGAAAGGTCTGGGCAACACAGGAACTTACAAACAGCACATAATTCAGAAAACTCTGAAAACTGGAGTTTACTAGATCTAGAAAGCTGTAAAACAAGTAGAGGGATAGGATTTTTTTTTTTTTTAGTTAAAGCAAATACAGCAAAAAAAATAGGAAAATAGGCTATCACACGAGTGTGTAGCTCTTTACAGTTAAACAGATGAAAAACATTTAAAAAAATGATACTTTAAAGTGGAAACAGTATTTGGTATCAAAAACAGTTCTAAGTAGCAAAGTTAATGAAAAAGCGGTTGGAACAATGCGGCTAGCAAAAACAAGCAATAAAAAGAAAACAGAGGTACTTAATCCACTTAAAGTCTCATTTTCTCTATCTGCTGCCATAGGACTCTGCAGGACACCCAGACAGGCTCTTGCTGAGGTAATACAAGTGCAAAAACCACGCAAACATGGGTTTTTGCTCCAACCTGATCAGCAAATGCATCAGGGAAAGAAAAGTTACAAATGATAATACAAGTGTCAGAAGAAGCCAAGATCAGTACGTGCACATATTTCCATATAAATCACTACAAAATTTTGGCCACTGCTGAGTGAAATATAAAACTGCTGTAATACTATGCTTCTTGTGATAATGATAATTGTAGGATGGACCGCTAAACAGGAATAACTCATTCATATTGTATGGGAATGACCGTATAAAATGAGTGTCCATGAGGAGTTTTGTATATGACACAGTAAATTCAGGCTTTCAGTAAATTACAGAGTTAGCCTAACTATCAAAGTATCCACCAGCTGTTTTTTTCACATTTTAGTCTGAATCCACAACCATAAATCTTCACACATACCCCTTTCTTGAGTGTAGCCCCATCCAGTAACCCACACTTGGGATCTAGCAGGCAATTCAGCACCATAATTTGGCAGGCATACTGCCCGAACAGCTTCTGTTGGAAAGAAGGGGGGAAAACAGTATGAATATAGGGCACTGGTAGATTTATTTCCACTTTTGTGAAATGTATAGAACAGTTCTAGATTCTGGTAAAGAAAAAGAGCATGCAACATCTTGCTGATATTGATGGATTCTTCTAAACATTCAGAAATTATATTTCTTTCAAAAGTGAAAGCTTTGAAACAAAATAATATAAAGGTAAAAACTGATCAAATTTCACCCACTGTAAAAAAAAAAAAAAAAAAAAAAAAAACAAACAAAAAAATTAACAGATTTTACATCTTGCACTTGGCCTGCTAAGTACTAGACAGTATTGCAGGGCAGAACTTCAGGATATAGTTTCATATTACCTCCTGTCATAAAGTACAGTTGTGTACACTTACCATAAATGTAGATGTTAGAGTGTATTCACTGTTGCAGTCATTACATTTGGGTAATCTGCTGGCAGGTTGCCCTCAGTTGGCCTGATTAACAAAGTATTGGGTCCTGCGTCCATTACTGACCCTTCTTCCATGATGTCAGGTCGTTAGGGGTATAAAACATGCAGCCAACGCCATTACATCAATTTTTCTTGCCCCAGATGTCAGGTGCCCCCCAAATGGGGAGTAAAATATATATACAAGTAATTAAAAACACAAACATATACCTCCAAACAAAAGCAAATACACCAAAAAGGCTTTTAAGCATAGTAAAAGAAAGTAGAGGCATAGTAAGAGAAAAAACAGGGGGCAGGAGGGAGGGTAACCAGGACTGCAACAGTGAATACACTTGAACATCTACATTTATGGTAAGTGTACACAAAGTACAGTTTTGTACCTACCATAAATGTAGATGTTCGAAGATCCACATTGCTGCAGTCCTTACACTTGGGTAGTCCGCTGTCCTCGGTCGGCCCGAATATCAAAGTATAAGGCTGACGTCGGTCAAGGCGCATTAGACTGACATCAGGACGTCAGGGTACAAATGCGCATGACCGACGTCATATCCTCAGTCTTTTCTTGCCCCAGATGTCAGAAGACCCTAAAAAGAAAGGTCAAAACCAAAAGACAGCAAACAACCAACCAACCACCCTTGCACTAATAATATGTACAATATATACAATATACACAATATTTACAACCCAACCCACACAACCGCCTCTAACTACAGAGGGGAAGGAGGGAGAGTAAATTGGACTGCAGCAATGTGGATCTTCGAACATCTACATTTATGGTAGGTACAAAACTGTACTATGTTCTTCATCTCACATTGCTGCAGTCCTTACACTTGGGTAGAATCCCAAAGCAGAGGTAAGGGAGGATGGCAAAACTATAAAGAAGCAGGAGCTGCCAAAATGCCCTGTAAAATAGCAGTGGCAAAACCAGCCCTAGATTTAGAGTAAAGTGGAAGGTGATAATGCTTAGAGAAAGTATGCACTGAACTCCAAGTAGCTGCCTCCAAAATATCTTTAGTTGCCACCCCCTTAAAAGGCTGTCAGTGGCAGTAGCCCTAGTGGAATGAGGCCTAATCCCAGCTGGAATCTCCTTGCCATGATGGGAATAACAGAAAGCAATGCAAAACCCAATCCACTTAGAAATAGTTTGTTTTGACACAGGCTTGCCCTGAGAACTCAAAGCAAAAGAAACAAATAACTGCTGAGACTGCCTGAACCCTTTAGTTCTGCTCAAATAATATCGCAACTGCCTGTGTACATCTAAAGTGTGCAAAATCTTTTCCCCTTTATTTTGGGGATTTGCATAAAAAGTAGGCAAATGAATAGTTTGGTTTAAAGCCACACTAGAAACCACTTTAGGCATAAAGGAAGGATTAGTACGCAAAGATACCCTATCCTTATGGAAAATTAAGAAAGGCTCAACCGCCATAAGGGCCTGCAATTCAGAAACCCTTCTTGCAGAGGTAATGGCCAACAAAAAGCAGTCTTCCATGATAAATATTTCAACTCGGTAGTAGCTGCAGGCTCAAAGGTTGTAGAGTGAGTTTCTCCAACACAAAATTGAGATCCCAAGCAGAAGTAGGAGCTCTACGTGGGGTCTTATATTCTTTGCCCTCTAAGAAATTGCTTGAACAAAGGATGAGAAAACAATGGTGGGTCACAGTCATAGTGAGCGAAATTGCTGCAGCATGAACCTTAATAGAAGAGAAGGACAAACCTTTGTCCAGTAACTCAGTAAGATATTGAAGAGCCACACTTAAATTAGGCTCAGAAACATCAAAATCCTTTGCTGCACTCCAAAATAAAAATCTCTTCCATTTATCTGCGTACACTTTCCTTGTACTAGGCCTTCTAGCTTCCAAAATAACATTCAAAACTTGCTGTGGAAGTTGAGACCCTCTATGGTTCAAAACAGAATATGCCAGGCTGTTAGGTGAAGAGAGTGAAGCTTGACATTGAGTAAATGACTGTCCTCCTGAGACAACAGGTGTGGAATCGAAGGCAAAGGCCATGGAGGCTCCCGTACCAGACTTCTCAGTAATGGGTACCAGTGCTGTCGAGGCCAATCTGGAGCTATTAAAATCATCCTTGGTTTGTCCTGTCTGACCTTTAGAAGTATCTTTGGGAGGAGAGGCAGAGGTGGAAAGGCATACACATGAAGATTGCTCCAATTGAAAGAAAGAGCATCCACTTTCCAAGCTGTGGGATGAAACCTTTTCGTGCAAAACTTTGGCAGCTGGTGGTTCAGTGGAGAAGCGAACAGATCTATGTCTGGAGTTCCCCATGACACTGTCAATTTCTGAAATACATGAGGATCCAATTTCCACTCGTGGGGATCCATAATTCGTCTGCTCAACACATCTGCTAAGGAGTTCTGTACTCCCGGCAGAAACCTTGCCTGAAGATGTAGCTGTAAACTGAGAGCAGTCTCCCACAAAATCATTGCTTGCCTGCATAGAGGATAAGAATGGGTTCCCCCTTGCTTGTTGATGTACCACATGACAGTTGTGTTGTCTGTTAGAATCAACACCTGCCCTGGAAGAAGTAAATCCTTGAAAGCTATTAATGCAAACTGGACTGCTAACATCTCCTTCAAGTTGATATGTAGATGTTGTAGTCTGGCAGGCCACTTGTCTTGTATCCACTTTCCATTTAGATGAGCTCCCCAAGCTTTGTCTGAGGCATCTGTCGTTAGAATCTGACTCGCCTCTGGCCGGGTCACAGAGAGTCCCTTGTTTAGGTGACATTCCTGAGCCCACCACAAAAATTCCTTTTGAATGCAAGGTATTATTTGAATGACAGTGTCCAGATCCTGGCAGTGCTGTGTCCATACATTTTGAGATACAATTGTAGCTTCCTCATATGCAGTTTGGCATTGGGAAGCACCAGAATACAAGATGCCATGAACCCCAAGGCTTGAAGGACTGTCCTTGCAGTCAGCCTGGACTGATGAGACAATTGATGAAAGTAAAGGGAAAGATTCTTTTGTTTGTCCGGGGTCAAAAGGCCATCTGGGATGCTGTATTCAGTCTTACACCCAGAAAGCACATGTCCTGAGAGGGTACTAGACTGGACTTTATTTCGTTCACAGAATACCCCAGGCATCTTAGCACTGCTATCACATATTCCAAATGATGAAGAAGCTCGTCCTTCCTTGAGCCAGAATCAGGCAATCGTCCAAATAAGGATAGATCTGTATTCCTTTTAGCCTGAAGAAAGCTATCACTGGAGCCAGAACTTTCGTGAACACTCTGGGCAGTAGATAAGCCAAAGGGCAATGCAGAGAACTGATAATGAGAAGTCCCAGCCCGAAAACGCAGATACTTCCTGCAACTCATTCTGATAGGAACATGAAGGTAAGCCTCCTTGAGATCCAAAGTTACCATCCAATGATCTTTGCCCAGCAGAGGTAAAAGCTGTTGTAACGTCAACATTTTGAACTTGGGAATGTCCAGATAAGTGTTGAGGATAGATAAATCCAAAATTGGTCTCCACGTGTTACCCTTCTTTGGTACTAGGAACAGGCGAGAATAAAATCCTAGGCCCACTTCTGGCATAGGGACTGGCTGTATGGCCCCTATTTGAAGTAACAGAGAAATTTGTTTGTGAGCCTCTATTCTTTGCTGAGGAGGAATGTCTGGCATGCCTTTGAAAGGAGGCAAGGTATGGAAATAAAACCTGTAACCTTGGTGTATGATATCCAATACCCATCTGTCTTGGGTAATTAAACTCCAATTTTCCTTGAAAAGTGCCAACCTTCCTCCCAAAGGTGCTGCCAGACGAGAAGGTTCTGGCAGCTGAAAAGGTAGGTCATTGGGTCTGTTTACGAAAGGACTGACCCCTGCCCTCACCCGAAGACTTGTGCAGGTGAACTCCCTGTTCTAGGCCTGAAAGAGCCCTGAGCTCTGCCCCTACCACGTCTAGATCTACCCCTAGACTGGGAATCATAAGAAGGATACGTCCACCCCTTGGTAGGCCAATTTCTACTAAACTTCGGAGGCTGAACCTGCAAAAAATCTTTAACAGTCTGCATAGACTTAGCCTTGTCTTCCATTTTCTTTAAGACTGCCTCAACAGGTGAACCAAACAACACATCAGATTGTAAAGGAGCATCTAAAATCCTTGTCTTAACATGGTCAGATAAATTCTGATCCCTCAGCCAGGCGTGCCTGCGAAGAACTGACCCAGTGGCAGCCACCCTAGACGAGGCCTGTACAGCATCAAAACCACATTGCAAAGAATGCTTACCCACCTGTTCAGAAACATGTACTAAATCTTGTAACTCTTTACACTCAATACCTTCCGCCAGAGCATCTACCTTAGACTTCAATTGAGAAAGTAGATAGTTTTGGTATTTCAACATGTGAAACTGGCAATTCAAAGCCCTCATAGCAAGGGTGGAAGAAGTATAGACTTTCTTTCCCCATCTATCCAAAGCCCTGGCCTCTATCTGGAGGAACCGGATTTGTAACAACAGAAGCCTTAACACCCTTAGGCCCCTGACTAACAGTTTCTGGGTCCGCCCTAGGACTCTAAAAAGATACTTATGAGCTTCAGGCACCCTGTAATACCTATCCGGTTTAACAGGAGCAGGAGGCAAAGAATCAGGATTAAGAGAAGCCTCTGCAAACGCATCTTCCACAACATCCAGAACAGGAGGTATAGCCAAAGGCCTATGCTGGGGTAAAAACAAAAATTCCCTAAGCCTTTTCCTGGAATCAGAGAAGTCCTGACCTTCCCACTTAAAATGCTCCCTCATGGAATGAAGAGTCTCTGAAAAAGAAAAATCCTCAGGAGGAGAAGCAGAAGGAGTAGAATCATCCACATCAGAATCAGCATAAGGAGAATACTCCTGCAAGTCTTCAGCCGAAGACTCTGAAACATTCGAAGCCTGCTCAAAACTCCCCAACTCAGGTTCCACCCTAGGTCTCTTATCAGGAGGGGGCAAAGAACCTCTAATCAAAGTAATCAAATCTTCTGCCATTTTAAGCATATGCTTCTTGGGCACAGATCCTGAAGAACTAGGAGTGACACCAACTGAAGCTAAACCTGGCCTGCCTCTGGGAGAAGCCTTGGAAACAGAAGGAGAAGGCCTAACCACCCTAGGAAGGGAGGGGAGTACAGTAACCTGAGAGGCCCCTTCAGCCTGACCTGCCTCCTGAGAGGCCACATCCTGCAAAAACAAAGTCTCCCTCTGAGACTCCAGAGAAACCTCTGGCAGAACCCCCGGCTCCACCGACACCTCTAAAGAACCAGCGTCCGGTACGGACGGCTCTTCTTGCCTAGGCTTAGCTGCTTTGTCCTTGCGCTTCTTCAAAGAAGCGGACGTCGGAGCATCCGACGGCATATTATAATTGCACCGCTTCCCGAAGACTAACCTGGCACAATCTAACCTTCTCTTAATAGTGCGCTTATTGAATCTAGCACAAAAGCGACACCCAACAACGTCGTGCTCAGGCCCTAAACAAGGAATACACAAAGTATGATAATCTCTATGCGGTATCTGTTTCCCACAAGAAATACAGTTATTCACTTTTTCTGACATCCGGTAAACCACTGAGGCAAGAAAAAACTAAAATATTCCCCAACGGGGTACTTAGCCAACTTTGACTCGGTCTGAAACTCTGAATTCGAAAAATTTCAGAACGCCGAATGGCACTTGCAACGCTGCTTCTGCATCGGACCATGCGGCAAAAAAGACTGAGGATATGACGTCGGTCATGCGCATTTGTACCCTGACATCCTGATGTCAGTCTAATGCGCCTTGACCGACGTCAGCCTTATACTTTGATATTCGGGCCGACCGAGGACAGCGGACTACCCAAGTGTAAGGACTGCAGCAATGTGAGATGAAGAACATCTGTACTATATTTTTCGTGTTTCACTGTTGCAGTCATTACATTTGGGAAGATTCCCAAAGCTATGGCTGGGAGGATGGAGTTGTACAGCATTAGGACCAGCAATAAGGCCCTGCAAAACAGCAGTGGCAAAGCCAGCTCTGGATTTAGAGAAAATTGGTAAGTGATCATGCTTGGTGAAAGTATGAACTGAACTCCAGATAGCAGCGTTTAGAATATCCCTGGTAGAACACCTCTGAGAAAGGCTGTAGAAGTAGATGTAGACCTGGTGGAATGAGATCTGATCCCCTGGGGGATAGGTTTTCCATGGTGCTTATAACAGAAATGAATGCAATGGCTTATCCATTTAGAAATGGTTTGTTTTGAAATAGCCTTTCCCTCTGCCCCTGCAGCAAATGCTGCCAGCAGTTGCTCAGATTTTCTTCGAGATTTAGTCCTGTCCA
Organism: Protopterus annectens; assembly: GCF_019279795.1. Lineage (NCBI taxonomy): Eukaryota > Metazoa > Chordata > Ceratodontiformes > Protopteridae > Protopterus > Protopterus annectens. The sequence continues at coordinate 1,365,289,085 of NC_056741.1, forward strand.
AGTAGAATCTAAGTTGTCTGTGTACATCCAACAAATGCAGAATCTGCTCCCCCTTGTTCTATGGATTGGGAAAGAAAGTTGGCAAATGAATGGACTGATTGAGAGCCACACTGGATACTACCTTGGGCATGAAGGATGGATTGGTCCTGAGTGACACCCTGTCCACATGAAAGATGATGAAAGGCTCCACTGCCATAAGGGCCTGTAATTCAGATATCCTTCTAGCTGAAGTGATTGCTAAAAGGAAGGCTGTTTTCCATGAAAGAAATTTTAAGTCTGCAGTAGCAGCTGGCTCGAAAGGAGGTAGAGTGAGTTTCTCCAATACAAAGTTAAGGTCCCAGGCAGGGGTTGGAGCTCTCCTGGGTGGGTTTTTGGACCATCTGAGATACTGCTTTAGTAGAGGATGAGAGGGGGGGGGGGTCTGTATTGTAATGAGCTGAAATGGCCAAGGCATGGATTTTTATGGAAGAAGAAGACAGGCCCTTGTGAAGCATCTCAGTTAAGTATTGCAAAATCTTAGGTAAATTGGGCGCTGCTGTGATCATCCCTTATGATCGATTCCAGGCACAGAATCTTTTCCATTTATCAGCATAAGATTTTCTAGTACTAGGTCTTCTCGCCTCCAAAATGACATCCATCACAGGTTTGCTGAGGGATGCTAAGGGGGAATTTAAATGATTAACCAAGCTGCAAGATTCAATGTTTGGAGCGGAGGGTGCAAAATTTGGTTCTCCTGCTGAGACAGCAAGGAAGATGTCTGAGGCAGGTGCCATGGAGAAATTTGACACACACTGCGCAGGAGTGGGTACCAGTGCTGACGAGGCCAGTCTGGAGCAATCAAAATAATTTTTGGTTTGTCCTTTATGACTTTTAGTAGAACTCTGGAGATCAGTGGCAGAGGGGGAAAGGCATAGACGGATAGGTTTTTCCAGCTGAAGGGAAGAGCATCCACTTTCCAGGCTTTTTTGTGAGGAGGTTCTTGTGCCAAATTTGTCCAACTGGTAGTTGTGGGGTGAGGCAAAAAGATCTATGTCTGGGCTCCTCCATTTGCATGTCAACATGTTGAAAATCTGTGGTTCCAGTTTCCATTTATGTGGGTCCATGAGATTTCTGTTTAGTTCGTCTGCCAGAATATTCAGCTTTCCTGGCAGGAATTGAGCTTGTAGTTGTACTTGGTAGCTCAAGGCTGTGTTCCACAATGCCATGGCTAGTCTGCAGAGGGGGTAGGAATGTGTACCCCCCTGCTTGTTTATGTACCACATAACTGTGGTGTTGTCCGTCTGTACCATTAGTTGTCCTGGATGAAGGTAGTCCTTGAAGGCTGTCAGAGCATTCTGTACAGCTAGCATTTCTTTTTGATTGATATGAAGGTGCATTTGATTTGGGCCCCCCATGCATAGTCTGATGCATCTGTAGTTAGGGTTTGGGTGGCAGGGGGTGGTGTGAATGGCAGTTTCTTGTTTTGGTGGCAGGCCTCTGCCCACCGTAAGAACTTTAGGTGCAGGCAAGGTATGATAGGAATCATTGTTTCCAGGCTGTGACAATGTTGACTCCATAAATTTTTAAGTACCACTGAATTTTCCTCATATGCAGTCTTGCATATGCAGTTTAGAAGAATGCAGGAGGCCATGAACCCCCAGGCTTGCAGTATTTGTATTGCAGATAGCAGGGGTTTTTGTGGCCATAAGTCACCAAATGAATTTGCTTTTCTGGCATAAGGAAAGCCATCTGGGCAGTTGTATTCAAGCTTGCACCCAGGAATGTAATTTTTTGAGAGGGTACCAGTTGTGATTTCTTTTCATTTATGGTGTACCCCAGACAAGTTAGAACTCTTTTTACAAACACCAGATGTTTTAGAAGAATGGCCTGGTTTTCTACCTGAATTAGACAATCGTCCAGGTATGGATATATTTGAATATTTCTTTGCCTGCAAAATGCAATTACTGGAGCCAGGCACTTTGTGAAGACCCTGGGTGCAGTAGATAAGCCAAAGGGCAGTGTAGAGAACTGATAATGCAAATAGCCTGCTTTGAAGCATAGGTATCTTCTGCAAGATTCCCTGACTGGGATATGCAGGTATGCTTCTTTTAAATCTAGAGTTGCCAAGCAGGAATCCTTGCCTAGCATAGGAAGTAACTGATGAAGAGTCAGCATCTTGAATTTTGGAATATCCAGAAAGGTGTTTAGAGTAGACAGGTCCAGGATTGTACGCCATGATTTGTCTTTTCTGGGTACCAGGATAAGTCTGGAATACAAAACCTTGTCCCTTTTCCTCTTCTGGTACAAGCTGAATAGCCCCCATGTTTAGGAGGGAAAGTACTTGTTTCTCAGCCTCTGCCCACTGATTTGGGGGCAGATCTAGCCACCCGTTTGGCGTTGGCAACATGTGGAAATGAAATCTGTATCCCTGGGACACTATTTAAAACCCATTTGTCCTGGGTTATAAGTTGCCAGTTTTTTGCATGAAGAGCCAGTTCCCCCCCCAAAGGGGCGGCTAAGAGGTAAGTGCTTGGTAATTTTAAAGGAAAGTCATTGAGACCGTTTACCATAGGGGGGTGTCTTGTTATTTCCAGATATGGAAGTGGAAGCACCCCCTTGCTTAGTTCTGAAAGTCCATTGGGACTGAAACCTGGTGCTTTTGGAGTGTCTGGGTTTGGCTTGAGAGGCTTTGGAAGGAGCTGGTAAGGACCAGTTCTTAGTAGGCCAGTGCCTACTAAATCTTGGAGGTTGTACTTGTAAGAAATCTTTCACAGTTTGCATAGATTTAGCTTTATCTTCCATCTTTTTTAGAACTACTTCAGCCTTATGGCCAAACAGACTGTCCTACTGCAAAGGAGCATCCAAAAGTTTTGCTTTAACATGATCAGGCAGAGATTGCTCCTTAAGCCAAGCATGCCTCCTAAGCACAGACCCAGTAACAGCAGCCCTGCAAGAGGCCTCTAAAGAATCAAAACCACATTGCAAAGTATGTTTTTCAACTTGTTCAGCTGAATGCAATAAATCCTGTAAATCTATTTTCCACACAGTCAGAAATCATCATTTTCTGTTTAAGCAGTCCCATGATATGCTGTTGATATTTTAGCATATGGAATTGAGAGTTTAAAGCTCTGATTGCCAAGGTTGCAGAAGTATAAACCTTTTTACCCCATCTATCCAGCGCTCTGGAGTCTCTATCAGAAGGGGTAGGATTTTTAGCAGTAGAAGCCTTAATGCCCTTGGGCCACTGAGAAATGGTTTCAGGGTCGGCAACAGGGTTTTTGAAATGGAATTTGTGTGAGTCAGGAACCCTGTAGTATCGGTCTGGTTTACTAGGGGCCGGAGGCAAGGAATCAAGGGCCATACTGGATCCCAAAAACACATCAACAATGTCTAGTACAGGAGGTATAGCCAAAGGCCTATGCTGACGGAGAAGGAAATCCCTAAGCCTCTTTTTGGATTCAGAAAAATCCTGACTTTCCCAGTGGAAATACTCCCTTAAGGTATGTAAAGTTTCCCGAAAAGAAAAATCCTCAAGTGGAGAAGCAGAGGGAATGGAATCCTCTGCATCAGAGTCCTCATAAGTAGGTATGGTCAAATCCAGGTCATTAGAAGAGTCAGAAGAAACAGAGTCCTGTTCAGAAGATTCATAGTCAAGTTCAGCCCTAGGTCTCTTGGGAGGGGGTGGGGTGGGATTGACTACCCCTGATTAGAGTAATTAAATCTTCAGCCATTTTGATCATTTGTTTTTTAGGCATAGAGGCCCTGAACATGTGGCCTGAGCGTCGTTTTTTTTAGACATAGATCGAGATTTAGGCCTTAGTACTGAAGGTGGAGTCGGTTTAATATGCAAGTCAGTAGGCCTGAATACACCCTCAGAAGCCAGTGCCTGCACAATGGCTCCGTACCCATTCAAGGTAGAGACATCTGCGGGTTCCATAGGTAAAGCATCTTGCGGCATACCGGACTCCAAATGGGTCTCAGAGGCCTGCGAAACAGAAGTAGCGGGCATCAGGGGCTGCAAAAGCACCTCACTGAGTACTGGCGAATTGGCGACTGGCTTAGGAGAAGCATCGTTGGCAGATTTGAACCTCAACGGCCTGTCTCAGAGTTTTTTCTTTTCGTTTTTTGGTATTTCATTAGTTAGATGGCTAATCAACGTCATATCTGGATAATTAAAGAGAGAACCGAAATATTTAGAAGCAAAAATGTAGACGACTGATAGTGAGCTGATTAAATAAAGCACAAAACCGACAGCAAGGTACATCGTGGTCAGGGCCTAGGTAAGGAATACAGTACAAATGAAAATCCCCATGAGGTATTTGCTTCCCACAAGTAATACAATTATTAACTTTTACTGACATTGATAAGGAGCAAGAAAGAGTTTCCCTAACGGGGTACTTGGCTTTTAGTTGAAGACTTTGGTTATGAAACTCGAAAACAAAAATTTCAGGAGTCGACCAACCGGCACTTGTGGACTGCTTCTGCTTTGGGTACCAGCTGGCAATAAAGACTGATGTAAAGATGTCGGCTGCATGTTTTATACCCCTGATGACCTGACATCATGGAAAAAGGGACCTCAACTGACGCAGGACCCAAGACTTTGTTAATCAGGCTGACTGAGGGCAACCTGCCAGCAGAATTCCAAATTCATGACACTAATTCTGAGGAGTCTTCCTTAGATGAAAGTCTCCTTAGCATACTCCACCCAGATCCCTTCTCTACTGGAATATGCTTTTCCAGAGGAAGAGTTTAATGGGGGGGGGGGGATTCTCCCATAAAAGAGCTTTCCTTTGGGGAAACTATTAATAAAATGAGGGAATTCTTTAAGTGGGATTCTTCTTAAATTTCAGAAGAACAGAAGAGATATTATGAGCTACTCAAGTTGGAGGCCCCTGCTCCTTCAGCAGTTCCTCCAGTCCTGACAGCTTTCTTAGATGCCTTTAAAGCAGCATCTAAGACCCCGGACTCCCAAGCCACTGCCCCTAAAAGATCTGACTGCTTCTATAAAGGTCCCGGAGGACTGCATGTTTCTTTTTAAATTCCCCATAGCCGACCCTGCTGTGGTTTTCATTACTTCAGATAAATCTTCACTCCTTTCTCCCTCTACTAAACTGCTTCCTTCTGATAAGGAAAGTAAAATTGTGGAAAGGTTGGATAAGAAGGTCTATACTTCTTCCTTGGCTATCAGGGCTATTAATTACCAAACACATACGTCTAGGTATGCTCTGACTTTGCTCTCAGGCTACCCAGACTCTTTCCCCATTGCCTGACTTAGAGGCTAAATCACTGGCTCTCTCACTTTTATCAGCCTCCTCTTAATCAGGTGTAGTTATGATGCAGTTGAGGCCTCTTCCAGAGCAGCAGCTTCTACTTCTGTTTTCAGAAGGCATTCCTGGTTATATCTCCAGGAACTCCCTGATGACATTAAGGCAAAATTACTTGATGCGCCTCTGGATAATTCCTCCCTCTTTGGTAAAGCAGCTGCAGAATTATTTAAATTACTGCAGGAAAAAGTTAAGGAATGTCAGGATTTGAAACGCTTGTTTTACCAGTTCCAAAACTTCAAAGGAACTTTCCTGCCAAGACTCCTTTTTCAGGAAACCTGCTCGCTCTTCTACTTCTGCTCCTTCTGGAACAAGGCCATGCAAGTCTTCCAGGAGACACCCACAGGCAAAGGCAGTTACTTCTGCTGCTATTGCCCCTCCTCAGCAGCCCTTTCAGTCCAGACAAAGTAGTCTGTGATGCTCTGCCCCCTCTTCCAAGCCATAACCCTTTGTCTCCTTGCCTCTCTCATTTCCTTTCTGCTCGGATGGAAATCATTCAGGACTCCTGGGTGATTTCACTTATCCAAAATGGATACTTTATGACTTGGAAGACTCTCCCTCCCTTTCAGGAAATACCTCAACCCTCAACCCCCACCCCCCCTGTCAACTGCATCTGTTTCCCTTGATTCTTGCTCAACATTCCGATTCAGGCAGCATTCATTCTGTCCATCCAGACCAACAGGGGAGGGGATTCTACTGTAGGATGTTTCTAGTTCCCATGAAAGATGAACTACCTTTGATCTTTCTGTATTAACACTTTCCTAGTGGTGCCTGTCCCTCCTCAAGCTTTCTTAGCTTCTCTGGATCTCAGGGATGCATACTTGCATATCCCTATTAATCCTCACTTAAGGAAGTTTTTTTGTTTCTCGATGGATTCATTGCACTTTCAGTTTACTGCCTTGCCCTTTGTGAATACCCTTGGAGAAGTAGAAAGACCAAAGTGCCTGGCCCCAGCTATTGCCTAATTAAGGCTAAAAGGCCTTTAAGTTTACCTATACTTGGATGATCTGCTGTTTCTGGCCAACAGCCCAGACTTGTTAACTCAACATTTGAACCTAGCTATTCCCTTTCTGCAGGCCCTGGCTTTCTCAATAAATTTCAAAAAGTCATGCCTCACACCAAGTCAGGATCTTGTATTTCTGGGTTACAAGTTCCCCACATACTTGATTTTTTTTTTCCTGTGGGGAAAACAGCTTATTTCAGGACATTTGTGGAGGCTCTTCTGCTTCTTCCTTCCATCACTGCCAGGGAGTTTGTGATTGCTGGGGTTCATGGCCTCCACTACTCCCATGCTGCCCTTTGCAAAGCTACATATGACAATGTTCCAGTGGTTTTTAAAGAGTTTGGTCTCAACATGCTCAGCCCTTACATGTCTCAATTCCCCTTTTTCCTGTCTGAAAACAGAGTTACATTGGTGGATGCAGCAACTCAGTAAGAACTCTGGCCTCTCCAGGTACCTCAACCAGGTCAGCAACTCTTCACAGACACCTCAGACTTGGGTTGGGGAGCAACCTTTGCTTCTGGGAAAGTTCAGGGTCTTTGGTCCCCTTCTCAAAGGAAAGAACATAGCAACATCAGGGAAATGAGCTCAAATTCTAGCCTTACAGATCTTCCACACACTATTCTTCTCAGGAACCCTCAAGATCCTCACAGACAATACCAGTCCGTTGGTGCACAAACAAGCAGGGGGGCACAATATCTTGTCTCTCGCTTGGCCATTAAAGCTTGGGAATTGGCTATTCAATACAAAGTGACTTGTGCATGCTGTGTACCTTCCCTTCAGCTCAGAACTCTGTGGCAGATGCATTAACAGATCTATGACACAATCTCACAAGTGGATGCTTCACAGAGATGTGTTCCTGCATCTAGTTCACTGGTGGGGTACTCCAGAATGGAACCTTTTTGCCTCCCCTATGAACAGACAACTTCCTTGCTTTTGTGCCAGGGTCCCTCACTCTCAAGTGTGGAAGGTGGGCGCTCTTTTTTTTTTTTTGTGGAAGGAGATGTTTCTCTATGCATTCCCCCTTCCCCTTAATTCAGAAAGTCCTGCTGAAAATTCTACAAGAGAAATCAAAAATCTTGTTAGCGACTCCATTTTGGCCAAGACAGCACTGGTTCCCTCTTTTGCAATTAGCCAATGGTCATCACTGCAAGTTACCTCACCGGATGGACCTGCTCACCCAGTATAAATGATCGTTAATTTATCCCCATTTGTCAAGTCTACAGCTGACTTTGTGGGTGATCAACTTTTGATCTCTTTCAGGCACCTATTTTCTAAGTACGTCCTAAGGGTTTTGCAGGAGGCCAGGAAACCCAGTACTAAAAAATCTTACATTTCCAAGTGGAGAAGATTTTCCATTTAGTGCCAAAAAAGGAAAGTAGGATCCCTTTGTTGTGGACATTCCCTTACTACGTTCTTACCTGTGTGAGTTGCTCAATGGTGGTCTTTCCTACTCCTCAGTTAAAGTTAATTGTTCCTCCTTGTCTGCCTGTTTGCCTTTAACTCTCCCCCTTAGCTTCCAGGTTAGAAGTTAAACTTTTTATTAAAGGCATCCTACATTTAAGAACCCCTCAGGGAACCAGTTCTTCCTCCTTGGGATCTTAACTATGCGTTAGAAAAGCTTACTCAGGAAGATTTTAAACCAGCAGCTTCTGCCTCCCTAAAGGTTTGCACATGGAAAACTGTGCTTCTAGTAACCTTGATCTCTGCTAGAACAGTCTTTGAGGTTCAGGCACTGATGCCCCCCCCCCCTTTCCTAGTTTTTAACAGGGGCAGAGTGTCCTTGAGAACTAATCCAACCTTCAAGTTGTCTCTTAATCAGTCCATCCAATTGCCTTTCTTCCCTTCGCCTCAATCCCCCAGTGAGAGGATTTTGCATACTTTAGATGTGGTAGACAACTCAGATTTTACCTTGACAAAACTAAGTCCGTTAGATCTGACCAACCTTTTGTGTCCTTTCATCCCAGGGCTCTGGGTTTGCCTGTATCCAAACTATTTCCATGTGGATTTCTAAAGCTATTGTGTTTTGCTGTGAATTCTATGGGAAGACTTTATTGGCATCTGTTAAGGACCATTTCACTAGATCAGTTGCATCCTTGGGGGCCTTCTTTAAATGTTTAGACGCTCATTCCATTCTGGAAGCTGCCACCATGTCATCTGTTCATACTTTTACAAAACATTACTAATTGCACACTGTTTCTAGATCCAGGGCAGTATTTGCCGGGGTGATTCTGCATGGATTCTTGGAAAATGCTTCCTCTTAGTTTTTCTCTACTCTATCCTCCTCCTTGGGTTCCTTTTTAGCTTTTGTACTTTCCCGTATGTAAAGAATATTGCATCATTCTTGTCAACCTTCTGGATATCAGGGTCATCAGCTAGCTGTTGCCAATTTAAAATTCTTCATTGTCCAAAGCTCCGTTTTTAGCCGCTTCACTGCTGCTGCCATCTTGGAACTTCTGACAGATCTAATTTGAGTAAGAAATTACAGTACAAGATTTATTAGGTTGTTTACTGGGAAGGTGGGCTGGTCTGAGGACCCTTTTATGCCATGATCCAAGTAACAATGCTAACAAGACACATCAGATGCAATGATAGTGGTCAAGATCACCACTTATGAACATACAGGCTGTTGCATTTCAGGGACAGTTGTTGACACTGTACGTATAGCAAAGTATAGATAGCAAAATTTCAAAGTAGTGTACAAAATATCTTCACAAAAGCTGACATCTCATCCACAACAGTTTTGCATTTAGCTACATTGAGAAAATGGGAGAAGTAACAAAATAATCTGTTTGAAACAGTGCATTCAAAATTCTGAAGTACAGCAATATGTCTTTACCAACTAATGGTCCAAATCCAATGCCGTGGTGGTGGTGCTGTGGTAGCATTGTCGCCTCTCAGTAAGATACTGTCCGGTTCGATTCTCAGCTAGAGTGTCTTCTGCGTGGAGACGTGCGTGAATGGGCGTACCTTTGTTGGAGGTTGTGCGTCAGGGCTGGCAACTCGGCATGTAAAAATCTACTGCCAATCATTAGCGGACCGGAGTTCCACGGTGGTGGCCCCTAACTGAGAAAAGCCAGAAGACAACACAACAACAAAGCAGATTATAATGAAGTAATGTATTTTGGCTTTTCCCAGTTAGGGGTTGCCACAGTGGAACTCTGGTCTGCTCATGATTGGTAGTGGATTTTTACAGTGCCAAGTTGCCAGTCCGCTGCCCAACCTTTAAAGAAGGCACACCCATTCACACACGCACCTACCTGCATGTCTTTAACGTCACTTGACCATGGGGAGGACAAGCAGACTCCACACAGAAGGCTCTCCAGCTGAGAATCGAATGGGAGAACCTCTTAATGTGAGGCGACAATGCTAAACGCTGCACCACCGCGGCCTCAGACCTCTCAAATGTCATGGTGGACCATTACATCAGTACAGGAAAATGCCCAATTAACAAGCAAAAAGTTCACAACAAAGGCAAAATATACAGTGACTTAGCAAGCATATTCAAATTGTCAGATTAAAACTTAATGGAGCAATTATCACTTAACAGAACTTAATGGGAACATAATACCTAATATGTTACTGTACAGAGGTACCTAGACCTAATCCTCAACCCTACCCTTAACTTTACCACACATACAGATTTTGTAAATAATGAAGTCCTTGTTCAATTAAAACTATGGTACAGGATTAGTCACTTCCTTTCACCTGCTGATCGCAGGGCCATTACTAAAAATACTTTAATACTTAAACTTGAATATGGCCTTTCTTTACTTGTTATGCATTCAGCCCACAATTCTCAGAGAATACAGACTACTGAGAATAAAATCTATGGATTCATTCTATTAGCAGGTCCCCAGATGCTCAACTTCAGTTTAAGAATTCCAAATGGCTTTTACTGCTTCATAGGGTCACTTTTCTTCTAAGTGCTCTAATTTGCAAGGTGCTAAAACAGGATCACTGCCCTGCTTTAAGAGTGAAACTACCCTTACAGTTTTCTCACTAGAATGCCCTCCATTTAAAATTGCCCTAGATGAGAGAGCCTTCTGTAGAGTGGGACTTGCTATCACCTGCCTGAAGACATCAAAAATCTAGAAACCATTAAAAGCCTTAAATATGTACTTAAAGAGCTTGTTGTTACCAAATCTACCTGCAGCTGCTACCACATTGGTAAGTAACTTATCACCCCTTATCAAGAATAATAGAATATGCTCAACCTCTAATGTGGCATCTTACACATCAATATTTTGCATACAGGAGTCTATGTATTATATATATGATTGTATTTTATACATATCCTAGCTTTCATTTATATAGATTTTCTCACTGTCTTCTGATTAGATTTTAAAATTTTTTTAAACATCTTTATTGAATTATGTATTACAAAGGCAATCATACATTTACATAAATTAAAACAAACCATATTAGACATTTTCAGTTGCAAACATTATACATCGTTTATAATCTTCTAATTCTATGCAGTCATTGTCAATTGACAATTACATAGCTCATTCAATCCCTGCTTTCTCTTAAACCTAATTCCTCCTCCAAAACATTATTGTGTGTGCATTGTTCCCACGATTCCCAATTTCTGTATGCAATTTGCTCCTACCCTTTTCTAAAGATCCCAATTCCAGTTCTTTTATGTCTTTTATTATATTTGCCGCTTCTAATACAGTTGGTTTAAACTTTGATTTCCATTTTCTAGCAACTGCTTTTTTGGTAGCCACCAGGCTTTACTAAGTCTAGACAATTCAGATGCTGTATCTGAACTAAAAAAAATTGCTCACACAGTATTTCTGACAGAGTAGCTTGGAGGGGATTTTTAAAATTTGTTCCCAATTCTCTTTCTTCCCAATTCCCACCCAGCCCAGGGGCCCTAAACTTATACTTACTAGCCACACCCCTTCTTCTTCCATTAATCTCAAGGTACAAAACCATTGGCCTTCTCCCTTTCCCACCTTCTCTAACCACTCCCCTTCTATCCTACCTCATCCTTCGCCTCCCTCCATTTACACCTTGTTTACTCCCATACCTACAACTCATCCAATACCTAATCCATTCCAATGTATCAACTTCCCACCCAAATACGTTCCCAGCTATTACTCATTCTTTTACTTCTACCACCTTTAACCTTTGCCTATTTACTCACCTCCTATCAACACCCACTTTATCCACACCTTTTCTTCCCTAATAAGCTAACCAACTCTCCTTCCCTACCAATCCTTTACAACCATGCTAACATAACATCTATACCCAGCTACCTACTAGCAAAATATCACTACACATTAGATATAGCACACTACATCTCAAACAGACCTCACTCCTAAACTCCAAATCCCTAAATCCAAACCTTCAAAGACAACTCTTCTCTCTAATAGATGGAGACATTCACCCAAACCCAGGCCCAACAACCATTTCTATCACTCTCCATAACCTCAACCATTCAACTTCTTATAACCTTACCAAACCTTCAAACTCACTCCTTGTAGGCTCATCTCAATATACGTAGCATTAACAACAAAGTAGCTCCACTCCATGCTCTCTTAGAAGTCTACTCTTTTGATATTCTCTGCTTAACAGAAACATGGCTAAAACCTGGTACCAAAGACAATCAAATCCTCCCATCCGGATATAATATCCTGAGATTTGACTGTGTAGTCAAGAAGGGTGGGGGGTGGGGGGGGTAGCTATTCTCTTTTGATCTGGGTTACAATTAACCGCATATGACTAATCTACCTCTAGATTCCAATGCTGAAATTCTTATCTCCACACTAACTCAACAAAGCCAAATCTATCTATATTATCTGTATCTATATACCTCCAGGTAATAACAATACCACCCTAGAAAACATTCTTTGCTGGCTATCTCAACACCTGCCACAAGAAACCATTATCCTAGGAGATACAAACATTGATTGGAATTCCTATAGCAGCAGCCTCCCTACCACCCACATTAACCAATATGGCTTTTCACAAACCATTAGCTCTCCTACCAGGATAAACAAATCTAACAAGAAAGCACATTAGATTGGATTCTAATAAATAGCCATCCTCAGGTTTATGAATCTGGAACCCTCCCTGATGATACAAGTGACCACTCAGTCACCTACATCATCGGGCACAAAGCCAAAGCTCCCATACCAACCACTATCAGAAATATTAGATCCAAAAAGAACTTTAACCCTGACCTGCTCCAAAGTGAACTAAACGCATGCAACTGGTCTCCTTAAGTTACCTCCCTCTAGAAGAAGCTGTTAAATACTTCAATTCTAACTTCCTAGCCATACTTGACCACCATGCACCAACCCATTTGATTAGAATCAAGACCAAATCTGCCCCTTGGCTTTCTAAAGAAACCAAACTTAAAATTCATCTCATAAATAAATACTGGGCCAAATGAAGAATGACTAAGGATCCTGTAGACCAACAAAATTTTAGACAGCTAAGAAATGACACTAAAAGTTATACTGTCAGATAAAAGAAACTACTACCTACAATTTCAGCAGACTAATCAAAACAACCCCAAAACATTCTGGGCTAGCATTAACCAATTACTGCATCCCAGTCAATCCACTACTCCAAATCCTCTAAATACTGACCAGGAAAATCCCATGCATACTGCTTTAATACTTTTTTCACTGATGCCATCCAAACACTGGCTAGCCAGCTATTCCCTAATAGCTTCACTGTTCCTTCCTTTAACACAAGCCCACCCCCTCCTTTTTCTTTCCAGCCGGTCCCAACTACACATATTCTGACCCTCATCCAAAAACTAAAACCAGGCTCTCCTTCAGCTGACCAACTACCTGCTGAATATCTACGGAAATCAGCCAAGGCTATTGCCTACCCCATTTCTATTCTTATCAATAGAACTATTACTGAAGGTCACATCCCTAGCATATGGAAAGTCTCCCATATTATCCCCGTCCATAAAGGTGGAAACTCCACGGACATTTCCAACTATCGTCCCATAGCCCTTCTTTCTCCTTTGGCAAAGATCATGGAGAAATGTACCCACAGGCAATTACTTGACCACCTAATCCAAAATAATTTACTTTCTAGTTGTCAACATGGTTTCCGACCTTCCCACAGCACAACCACAGCCCTCCTTTCCTTTACTGATTACATTAACAAAAGCCGCAACCTTAATATGCTTTCCTCTGCATTATTTATCGACCTATCTAAAGCTTTCGATATGGTTAATCACCAATTTCTCACAAATATCCTTAAATCCATATAATTAGACACCCTTCTCTATAAAATGGTTCCAGTCCTACTTGGGTAAAAGACAACAAGCTGTGCTTTGGCATAACACTCTTTTTCCCTCCTGCCTGTCAACCTTTGTGTCCCTCAAGGATCCATACTAGGACCTCTTCTTTTCTCCATATTTATTAATGACCTCCATCTAACAATCCCTCAAGCTACATGCATACAATATGCAGACGACTCCACTCATATGCTCTGGCACTTCCACTTCTGACCTCCACTTCCTTACCCGGAAAGTATTTAACACAGTTGAACACTGGTTCACACAGCGATGCCTTCTCTTGAACCCCCTTAAAACTAAACTACTACCAAACTACTAGGAATCACCTTTGACAATAACCTTAACTTTGACATCCACATCAACAATACCATAAAAACTGTCAATAAAAAACTTGTCTCTCTCTACAGGATTAAACCCTTCCTTTCACCTACTGCCAGAACAACTATTGCACACACTCATCTAATCTCTATTCTCTATGCCTCACCCATTTTTACTAACCTAAGAATAACCTCAACAAGATGGAAATCTCCTATAATAACATAGCCAGATTTGCTACTGGCAACCCTTTTAGAACCCGCCATTGCCTTAACTTAAAGCGGCTTGAATGGCTGGAACTACAGAATCTGATTAAATACCATCAACTCACTATTGCCCATAAGACTCTATCAACCTTCCAAAACTCCTACTCCAACTACTCTCATAACTGCCTACAATAACCTGAAGTCCTTGCGTTCCTCTCAGAAATTTCTGGTAAACACTTCTAAATCCAGAAATAGATCTTCTCTAATTCAGTTGGAAAATCCTGGAACTTTCTCCCCAGTGACCTGTCCTCACTTTCCCGTCAAAAAAAGACTGAAACTTCACCTCAGAACACACTGTTATGCCCCTGTACTAAGCCAGACTAGTTACCTACCCTAACCTAAATATCCTCTGCTTACCCTGAACTTCTCATTAACTGTTTCCATTTACCTCCTTAACAACTTGTTACCTCCTTTTCCTTTTCTGTTTAAAGGAGTACCGCACCCACAGACTCAAAAAACATGTTTAAAACATCATGGCATGATGTTTCCTACACTTTAACAGCACTCTGGGATTATTTACAGGATTTTAAATATTTTTATATGTAATTACAGACTCTGACCACCTGGAGTACACATATTGACGTGGTTTGGATAAATCAGGTTGCCACTCAGTATCCCACAAGTCATTGTTTTGCTCACAAATGTTACATCATGCAGGCCTCCATTTGCCTAAAGCTCTTGTCATTTCATAGATGTTGCATGCATACAAAGTTCTGAGTAAAATAGAACAGTTAAAGTAACATTCCTTGCTGTTGAATGACTACTTAAAACTGAAACAGTGCAAATGTCACAGAACACACACAAAGTGCTGTTTACTGCTGCCTTTTTTCTAATTTAGTTTAAATGGCACTAATTTCTGAGACAATGAATTCCAGTTCTTTTACTTCAACCCTCCCCCGCAACACCTAGCTTCCCTAGCTGTCAAAGTCCTGAGGGTAATTTGACTTGGTAATTTCATTGACTGGCAGATCTCAGCAGGGTGCTTGACTCATGTAATTCAGTCTTTGCTCTAGCATTTCTTTTGTTACAGGAGACATTTTTTATTGCTGCACTGTAGCCATGGCCTTACTTGACTGCATTAGCATCCAGTTGATGTAGCAACTTCTGTAACATCTTGCACCAAGGAGCTAAATAAAACTTTTAAAATATTAAACCAGTTTAGATCTTTATTAGTGTAAGTGTCTAAGGTATCACTTCATGCTTCCACCTTGCTAAAAATGATTTACATCTGCAAAGTGTGTTGGTATTCAGTGTTTGTCTACATATTTTTTTACTGCACTGGTTGGTTTGCAAAAAAAACTTTTGCAGTGTCCCTGGATTTGTCTTTGTACATACAAACCACATTGCTATATTTTCCCCTTCTTTTTTAGTGTGTCCAGAAGTCACTTCTCACAAAATAATATATATATTTTTTAATAAAGGACAAAGGTTAATTTACCTTGAATCAGATAATGGATGACACTGCAAAGAATCACTGTAGAAATATTTGTGCTTGAACTA
>NC_056741.1:1365309738-1365340312 GCF_019279795.1 Protopterus annectens
ACATGTCATCCAAAAAAGGCTACTGAGTATCACATAATCACCATTTGTGCATTACTAAAATTAATCTGAATAATTCCACATTAAAGAGAGCTGTAACTAGTGAATATGTTACTACAAGCAAACAAGTGTATATTTCAGTGTTTCATCTACAGAGTCAGTGCCCCATGCGTTAAATTACAAAGCCTCAATTACTTGAAAATAAGCTATTAAGCTGGTAACACTATGGACTGCTGTATCCACCATTACATAACATAATATTACCAATACATCTGCAAGTTGTGCTAGTATATCCCACAGCCATCTGCCTCAAAAGCAATATGTGCTACTAACACTGCTTTCAAGTTCAGCAAGGCAATTAGAAATGGCACTACATCTCACTCACTCTTCAGTCTTCTATGACACCATCCAGTCTGCAAACATCAGCAGCACACCAAACTTTCACTCCAACAAAACAGAATTTTTTCTACTCCAATCTCCCAGACAAATTGTCCATTTAAACCGCATAACAGGATTCACCCACTTATCTAGAGCACACTCTTCTGGTTTGGTTTTGGAAAGGAATGTGTCACAGAAAACATTCCACAAAACATTCTCTATTTCAGAGTACCAAATTAATGGCACTGCAAGGCAGCAAGGAAAGATGACCACAATAAATTCCTTGGTAAACCATTGAGTTCATTACTTCAATTACATTACAGTATCACTTGATGACTACACATCTACTTCTACAAACACCATACAAAGTTTAATTAAAATGTAAACACTTCTGTTTATACTTTTATTTTTACAGCATTAACAATATGCCTTGCAGTGTCTTACAAACAAAACACACTAATTTAAAAAATATTAAAACAATTGTCCCTGGAAGACTCTGGAAAATCAACAGGAAACAGATAAGAGCCAGTATTAAACAAATAACAGAATCTCCTGTTGATATTTCGCTCCACGTAGATGAAAATTCTTGAGTCAAAAGTTCTTGAATTAAGACAAGATATCCAAAATTGGCGCCAAAACACCAATTTAAATAACAAAATGTTCAGTATCACTATGCAAGTTCTTTAAGTAATGACTGTTCAGTCCAAAAACAAAGATGTTAAAGTGAATTCAAAAGTATATTTATTGGGTAAGCGCTTTCGCTAAAGAGCTTTGTCAAACCACTAACACAGAGAACAAACAGCTACTATTTATACAAATTTAAATTCAATTAACCATTTGAATTAAACAATTAAGCTTTAAAAGGTATATGCTCACTTTTATACCAAAAACATTAAAATATAAATGAAACATTCTGTATTAAAACACTTTGATTGTGCTGTTAAAACTTATTAAAAGCTACATAATTCTACATAATTAATATGTGCTTCCTACATTCTTAAAAACATATCATTTAATCAAATGTTGCATCTCTACTATAAATAACATTTAAATATAAAAATAGACGTGAATAATAATTTCCCTATTATAGCTTATGAGTTAATGACACTGCAAGGCAGCAAGGAAAGATGACCACAATAAATTCCTTGGTAAACCATTGAGTTCATTACTTCAATTACATTACAGTATCACTTGATGACTACACATCTACTTCTACAAACACCATACAAAGTTTAATTAAAATGTAAACACTTCTGTTTATACTTTTATTTTTACAGCATTAACAATATGCCTTGCAGTGTCTTACAAACAAAACACACTAATTGTTCACCTATGAAAAAGAAAATTTACTAGTTCACAGCTCAAGTGCCTTCCAGGAATGGGCTGTACTCATCATGGGTTGGCACTATTCAGTACACTAAACTGTGGAACAATAGACATGAAAATCAGAACTTCAACTTGGAAAGAACATGTGCATCCAGCAAGACTAAAAAGTGCATCGTTTAAAACCATACTTGCCATCGGACACTTTCACAGTGCATTTCTGGTGGAAAGCTTTTGATACTGTACTAGAAACGGGCACAAAGCAGCACTTTAAAATGAGCGTATAAATGGACACAAAGCAGATTTCATTACCCGCCACATAAAGTAATCTGCCACACATAAGATGAAAACAAGTTTCATAACTCATTCGCCTGAAATGAGGCTAGCAACACCACATCAACTCCGTGAACAGTGCGACAAAGGCATGTGGTAGAGTCATATTTCAGTGCACGACTTAACTCCAGAGCTATTCATAAAAAGGTGCCCGATTAATTGCACCATAGGAACAACAGTGCAGACTGAGATAATTTTCAGAAAATGAAAATCCATTTGCAATACCAACCAAAAAACAAATGTTGCTAACTATAAGAGCGTGACAGAAAATGAAAACATGAAAGTTGTTCAGCAGACACTGAACTTTCCAATGGTATAACTGTTGATGGTGCATATAAAACTCATATTTGCCAATTAATGATGATAATGTGCATATTTTCTATCTTTTTGGAAAAGCAAAGCACAATATCTTGGACAATGTACCATGTAGACCGATAAAATGTGTTTTTAAACTGTTTGTATGATTGTCTGCTTTAAAATGCACCCTTAACCATTACTGTGTGATGCTCCTTTTCGGAGATATTCACATAAATATAATTAAAATAATTTGACATAATTCATAAACAAAACCTAATATCTCATCAGATGTTAGATAGATTGTTCAATATCAGTGCAGAAGTTGTGTGGCACAGTGTCCTCTTAAAAAAGATGCATCATTTGTCATCACCATGCTCCCATGCAAAGAGATGGGCATCAGAATGAGAAGTATTGAAAATTTATAATTTCAATCCTTCAATCCTAACAAACTGATATCTGTACCTGTGTACAGTAGACAAACTGTTGTCTTACCATGTTGGTACTATAAATACGGTCTTCAAAATGAGATATTAGTTAGCACATTGAGAAGCTCCATTGCAAAGTTATTACCAAAATATGAAAATATTCGTAATT
Source organism: Protopterus annectens (assembly GCF_019279795.1). Taxonomy (NCBI): domain Eukaryota; kingdom Metazoa; phylum Chordata; order Ceratodontiformes; family Protopteridae; genus Protopterus; species Protopterus annectens. The sequence continues at coordinate 1,365,312,661 of NC_056741.1, forward strand.
TTCATAAACGAAGTCCAAAACAAAGTTTGCAATATGTACAACATACAAGCACTGTTCTTTTATCATGTAGGCACATCATTGTAAATGTATACATTCTTGGTGTAGCCTTCATAATGCTGAATGGGTACATGCCAAGATAAAAATCTGGGTAAGGAACACCAAGCCACTGATATGCCTAGGACAGGCACAGTACTTCTGGTCGTGGGCGTCTGAAGTGTCCCATACCTGTGCTGGCTACCCATTCAGACTGCTGGTAGCAGCAATGACTCCTGATTGCATGCAATGGCAGCACTCTGCCTTTCCCATTTACATGTGTCCTTTGAGCAATGGTCCTAAGGACGCAAAGGTGGGACCGAATGTAAAGGATCTTCCCCTGACACGACATACATTTACTACACCTGAAGGGAAGGAGACTGAGTGGAGAGGTCAACCAAGACAACATGTGAAAAGACTAAGACTGCCCCAGACTTTGTCTTTTTGCATGTGATTAAATGCATCATTCCCTTTGGCACAATGTCCCTTCACACCAAATCAAAAAGTACTAAGTGACATGGGATCACAGGTTGACTGCAACCTTTACTTCGACCACCACATGTCTACCATTTTAAGGGAAGCTTTCTCACATAGCTCACTTGAATAGTGAAGTCATCCCTTCGAGAGCAAAAGTTATAAACCCCGCCACCCACGATACTCAGCATTTATCTGGCCCATAACTGAGTATAATGCCCAATTTGGTATGTACCGTACTAAGCACCTGAAGACATTCGAGAGACCTCAGAGGTTTCTAACAAAGAAGATAAAGGGCCTCCAGCATGTGCCTTACATGGACTGACTGAAATCCCTGTCACTATACTTCGTATTGTATAGACTTCTTAGGGGAGACTTATGCCTGGCTTGCAGAGCAGCCCAAGACCCATATCTAATGAACTTACTGCATGTTCGTCAAACGGGTCTAGGGCTACCCATTCCAGGAAGTTAATTATAGCCTGTGACTTAAATATGCCACATCTTTGGAACAGGCTACCAATTCATGGGAAATGGAGCACCTCTATGACACTACCTGGATCAGTGGATGGGGCACCATAAATTCATACCATAGATAGCATCCACAACCCATGGGCAGTCATCCCTAAATGCAATCTTGGGTACTGACTACTACCTCTATGATATTACATTGTCTTGAAACGGCAAGGCTTAGAATGACTTCCAGGTTCATAGCCTACTAATATTCTATGATCCTATTATCCTACAATCTCCCCCTGCTATCACCAGGGAAAAGGTGCTCAATGCCCTCTAAGGCAAAGAACACTGCACTGATAGGCCCTAGGATGCCTTCTAAATAGCATGAAACATGATCAGGTCTCTGGATTGCTATTTAAACTGTAGTCTCCAAACAGGCTTCATGCCTAATGAATGGTGAACAGCAACAGTCAGAGCATCTGGGAAACATAAAATTTTAAGCTTGTTTCCTGACTTTCCTGTTAAGTGGTATAAACTATTTTTGGCTTCTGAGCCCCCAAGCCCTTCTGTGTTGGAGGCAAGCCTTCTAGCTTATTTTTTTTTTTTTATAACTAGCCAGTTTTCTAGTTTCAGCACTCAACTCTGTTTCTTTGATCTCAGCACTTGTTCAGAAAAAAACAAAATTCATCTGCTTTTACTGTACTTGTGTTTCTACCTACTTTATTTTACTTTTGCATCATCTTAAAAGTACTCAATTGTATTTATTACTGCTTGGTGTAAATCATTCTAAGCCTTTTTGTTTAAACACTTGGGCTTTGGACCAGTTTTGCACTGAGAGGGTTTGTGGTCTGCACTGTAGTGGCAGAACAGGTAGCTTACATCCTTCTAGGTTGGGAACTGCTGACTGAGGGCTCAGTGTCTGTTATTCTAAAAGCCTATTAATTCTGGCTTAAGCACTTGGGCTTTCAGGCCAGTTATCTTACATTAAGAGGGTTCGTGGTCTGCACTCTTGTGGGAGGAGAGGCTGGACTCTGCCCTTCTGAGCTGGGAATTTCTGGTTAAAGGCTTATAGTGCATGCATATCTGAACTGCTTCTTACTGTAGTTGGTGCGCCTAGTTTGCTGTGGCATAGACTGGATTCGGGCCTGCTGGATCTAGCTTTGTTTGAGTAACCTGAGCACTAATCCAGGCATTCTCTAAAGTATTCAATTGTATTTACTGCTTTGTAGTAACTTTAATCTAGCTTTGTTTATATGCTTGTTGTTTGCTTGTTATTTCGCTGGAATGATAATTCCACCTAATACGTGGGTTCTCAGTGCTTCTATGGATCACTAGTGATATCTGCATTGCTTACTGTACTTATTTCATTGTTTCACTAGAAAGAAAGTTACTGTCGTTTTTGCATTTAAGTTACCTGTAACACATTGCACTTAAGTTACCTGGCACTTGCTCACTAAAGCAATTATATGTCAGCACTAACATTTAAAAGCACTACACCCTCACTCCCCACTGGCCCTCTGGTGCAGATACTGGGGTCTTATGTGGAGAGATGACTGCCAGGGATTTGGGAACCATATAAAGAGAATCCTTTATCTTAAAGGTACAGCCAACTTCTCTGACAGCAATGGTTGGAATCCCACCCTTTCATTCTTTGATAATCAAATGGTGGTCCAAGACAAACTTCAATGAGGTAGCATCTGACAGATGTGGAGACAGATAGAGACCTCCATAGTAGCAGCAAGAGGGCCAGGAGCTGCTTGAATTCATCTACAGAGCTGGTGCCCTTGGAGGCAAATTCCATTCAACTTGAAAGCCAAGGGTCTCCCTTTCCTCCTCCTGGATTTGTTGGGGGAAGGGAGTGAATGTCTGTCACTGCGCTTCAGCGAGCCTGAAGACATGTCAGATGATTTTAACAGAGCAACGAGTCTTCACTTGGCCTGGTATGCTTGGAAAGCTTCCTGCTTTTTCTATAGTCTTCAGATGAAATTCCTGGTCATAACCCAGGTCTATATAGAAAACAAAAAAATATACAAACAAGCAAAAGGCATTGGAAGGAATGAAAAAACACGCAAAATAAAATGGTGAAATTTTAATGATGCTTCCTGGTACCTCAGCCCATGGCCTTCAAGGGAATGAATTGTAACATCTACCTCCCTTTTAAATCATCCAAAACAATTATTCAGTTGAACATTCCATTAAATGGATTAGTAAATTCACTTTGAATAATCACAAACTGACACTTGAACACAGTTCCCAACAATGTATATCCCAATATATATCCTCAATTACCTTATGTATTGTGACAAAAATTAACAAAATGCATTATACATGAAGCAAGCCTCATTTTTGCTTCCATTGTTTCACTACACAATGCAATAAAATGAAGAAATCATTATAACCTTAAACACCCATCTCCTATTTATATTGTGCCCTGTAACAAGTTATGCTGACCATTCATAACTTTACAGAACACAAATATTAACCACCTGTTTCAAACCCTTTTGTCTCAAAGTACCAAAATTAATGATAAACTTTGATTCCAACCAAGATAATTTACTAATTAAAGTCCGTTCCCCCAGTATAATAGGGCCTGGCCAAAACACTAAAAAATAAACTACTATCAGACCCCCCCCCCTGTGGCAGTCATGAAAATGATTTGCCACTGGATTCTCCAATTTAGCATTCCGAATATCCCTAAGGTGTTCCATGATGCGCACCTTGGCTATCCGCTTGGTTTGGCCTATATACCAACTGATAGGTGTGCACCCACAATCTACAATATAAATCACTTCACATGATATGGCCTTGCATCTCTGATTGTTAATGAGAGTCTCCTCTAAATTTCTGGCCCGGCTACATATCTTACATGTACCACACGGGTAACAACCCAACCGCCATCCAACTTTCAAGTTTTCCATGTTGAAAAGCTCCTTCAGGTTCAAAAACCTGCTATACGAGAAAGTTATCCTACCTGCAAATATATTCTAAAGGGCTGGGTCTTCATATACCACAGGCCAGACTCTCTCCAAAACCTTCCTTGGTGTATCTGAAAATGGGGAGTACTTGGTTACACAAAATAAAATCTATTATCCCCTGCCATATCGGCCATCCTTCTTAATCCAGTAACCAAACTCCCCATACTACCACCATGTGAAGAATGTGCCCTCGCTTCACAACCACCAAATCTACATTCAGCTTTCCTTAAAATATCAACTTTGTATCCCATGTCCAAAAGCTTCCCCTGGACTTTAGAATATTCATGATGTATATTGGATTTATCAAATGTACTGTCATAAGCCCGCTTATATCCCCACAGGGTAAAGAAGCCAATAAATGCGGGGGATGCAGGCCATCTGCTGCTAAATAATTGTTCACTGCAGTTTCTTTAAAAAACAGTTTATACTGGACATAATCCCCTTTGGAAACAAAAAAATTCCAAATCCAAAAACTGCATGACATTTCTATCAGTTTTGTAAACAAAACTACAAACCAAACATATTCTTATTTAAATCATCCATGAACCCGCCAATCTCACCCTTGCAAATAAAAATCAAATCTATACAACTTTTATAGAGGACTACATGCTGTGCAAAAAACTCTAAACATACAGGTTTTCAAAATGGTTCATGAAAATGATGGCATAAAAAGCCCACATTGCTGTACACTCTTTCTGCACATAATATATACAAGGGCTATATAGAAAACAAACTGGATGTGGAAGTCTTTATGCTTCACTTGCTGCTTGAAGGCACACCTGGTAATCTTCTCCATAGCAGACATACTTCCACACCTCATACCTGGAATTCAATTTCTTAGATGTCTGCTGACAAGTATGGTCAGCAATCAAAGACCGGGAACTGCAACAGACTAAATACACACCAAAGAAGCTTTCTTCCACTGGAATAGTTTAATAAACGATCTGGTACCTCGGCAGTTCGCCTTCAAGGATCACAATTCAATTAGTTTCAGCATCATCTTGATATACCATTTTTAAAAACAATTATTCAATTAATCAAATGATGCAGAGTCATTAAGAAACAACTCAAGTTAAAGTGATCTCAAACAAAAATATAAATGCTCACACTCTCAATCTCCTTCAAATAGACATCATTTAAACAAGTAAATCCAACAATATTCCAGGTGAACCAATTAATGTAAAAATGTATAATAATAAATCCTATTATAATACCCAAATAAATATATTATATATATATGTATACATTATATAATACCTACATGAATACATAACATGTTATAAATCCATAACTTACAAAATATAAATAATATACTTTCATAAATATAAGTTAATAAATAATAATACTTGGATATTTCATAGACCCAATTCCTGATTCAACCCATATGGCTTCAAAGTGTTGAATTTAATTATCATTCTAGTCTCCAGTTCTAATAGTTTACCTATAAGATCATCTCCTCTACAGATGAAGGGCCTTCCTAGTATGCTGAATTTCAAACTGTCACCACACCCACCATGATTATCAATAAAATGCTTTGCCACAGGACTAGAAACATTAGCATTTCTTATGTCCTTAAGGTGTTCCAGAATCCTAATTCTGGCCATTCTTTTTGTTTGTCCAATGTACCAAATGTTGGAACAAGAACACCCCAAGATATACACTACACATGTGGACCTGCAATTAAAATATTCCTTAGGTGTATGTTTAATTTTATTGATACTGTCTACATTCAAGACCCTGCTACATAAACTACATGATCCACATGCAAAAGTGCAACAGACTCTCCAGAGTCAAACTTGTAAAGGACGATGACTATCATCATGGATGTCACCTATCTAAAATCCAGACTGGACAACAGGTGCAGCCAATAAGTTAGGACTGCAACACAGGCCCACAAAGAAGACCATGTTATAAAATGGGTTTAGTCTTGGCCAGAGTACACAAGTTGTTTTTGAGCACCCATGCAGTGAAAAAATACTTTCCTTGGTTAGAGTGATGCAAGAAAAAATGGTAAAGGACCCAAGTTTAAAATAATCTCAGTATCCACCCTATGCAGGAAGGACGGACTACCATTCAGTGAAACTTGTTATAAAAACAAAGACCAGGTAAGGCTGATAACCCACCACAACGCTTATCTCAATTTACCTAGCTGAGGCAACACAACGCTCATCTCAATTTACCTAGCTGAGGCAACAACCACATAAACAGCATTCTCCAAAACAAGTAAATGAATAAAAGGAAGGAAAAGTAAGCTTTTCCAAAATACCAAGTAAATCTCCCCATGTGAACCTTCATCTCAGAACAGAAAACCAAAGAAAGAAAAGGACCAAGAAGGTCTTTATAATGTAAAAGACGAGTTGGAGTCTAGGTCTTTGTGGAAGTCAAACAGATGCAAATTAACCTCAGAGAAACAGCCAAGGTCAGTATCAGAGATATTTCATCCAAAACTTAGAGAATACAGCCATGAGTAAGGGACAAAAACATCTCTGTCTCTTTTAGGGGCCAAAACAGAAATTTTCCACCAATCCCATTTTTTTTTTTTTTACATTTGAAACGCATTGAGAAAAAAAGTGATATAAACTGATCTATTTAAAAAACACATCGAATCTGGTAACTAGTTTAACTGGAACAGACAAACTCTCAGGTGTCAGTGCATGGAGATCAAAGAAGACTATCGGAGGTGTAAATCAGCAAACAAAACATGGAAATAAATAAATAAATAATCACACTTGTCTGGGTCACTAAAAGGCCACTAAGTTAATGATCTCCAATTGTCTAGCTTTGGGAATAAATGAAAGTTGAACACTTGTAACTTTAGAGCCACATCAGCATGTACAAGGCTTGCAATTCATTTTCTTGCAGAAGTGATGGCCACCAGGCAGAGTTACACGAGATGCAAAGTATTGAAGTGTTAGGGTACACAACAGAAAGGTACATCCAAGGAAGGTTTTACAAAACCTTTAAAGGATACCAGCAATAAGCAGGCAGCACTGTTAGGAAAACCTAAAGCTGGTAGACAAGCTTCAATGGAGGAGTAGCCTTAGATCAGTGCGTGAAGGACCAGATATTAGTACTTCTATAAAACATGAAATAAACAAACGGACTACAGTACCCAATGCCAGGCAATGAAGAAAGCACACCTACTGGCTGATTTCCTTCTTGATTTTCGACACCTTGTCTCTATCTGAACAATGCGACTACCATGACTGCACCAAATAGGTGTGTTAAGGCAGAGGTAGACAACTAGTTTTTCACTTGAAACCATTTTCTGAAGGATATAAAAACTAAAATGCATATCTGTCCTTAATTAGGTACTACAGTCTGCAACAATTTACCAAAAAAAATTTTTGAGCAATACACCAAAACATGAGACATGATCAGGGACAGTTAAAAGCACTATCCACTGCGCGCACACACACAAACCATACCCATCAATTACTTCCACTTGTTTGACTATATATACCTCAAGTTATCAGATGTGCAAAAAAATAATGACCCAAATTGCATTTCAGCTCACTGCTGCCAGAACCAAGTCAATCCACTGCGAACTAACTCTGGCGCCTCAACCGCTTAGCTAAAGAAATTGCACTTCGAAATCTGCTAAAGAACATGAAGTCCGAAACTCAAATGTCTGTTTAGAGTGACTGCAGTACTTAATGATTTGCGAGACAAAAAACACGTTTTTGAAACTCATACATTTCCCTCTAAATCCACTATTGAGGATGACTAGGGAAAAAAAAAAACACTTGCCATATTTTCCAGCAGCTACTTCCCAATGAGCTAGAGACCATCCAGTCACTCTTATATTTGCAGGCTTTCTACTACAGCATGAAAAAGCTGAAATTGATTGGTTAAATGCACTGTCCTGACCTTTGGAAGGTCAGTGCAATTAACCAATCATCTCCAACATTCTGCATTGAAACCCTAGCTAAAGAGCTCCGCTGGTCGTTTACATTTTATTTCTGCTTTTAAAAATAAAGAAATATATTTTTAAGTGAAGAAATGCAGCAACAGAAAAATCTCATGGACCGGTAACAGTCAAGTTTGTACTCTGGCACAAGTCTATGGTCCACACTCAGTAGCACTGGTTTAGACAAAAGTCTGTCAGAAGCAATTTAGTGTAGCTGATGGATTAGCAGTAAATGGGTCCACACCTCTAGCAACAGCTCAATGCAGAAACATGTCCAATTACTTGTACTTTTTTTGGTAATTAGTCTCTGGGGAGAAGTCGAGATATGGTCAACATACCACCTATATTATAAAACATATTTTAGACACACATTAACTTGAAGGGAGAGATGAGACTACACTGACTATGCAAGGCCACCTTCTATTTCTATACTATGTTCAAATTTGACCTTGCACAACGGTCACTGGTATGTGTAAACAGAAAATGCCAATACACTAACACAAGTCCGTGTAACATTCGATGCAATGCCCAAATAACTTGGTAGCCCTTCTTTTATCTCAATGGGAAAGTACTCTTCAAAATTCGCGCTAAGTATACGGCAGCAACTTTGCCAGAACACAGACTCTCACACGACCTATCTGCACGTGGCAGCACAGCAAACAACAATTACTTAAGTGTGACTGAAGTCATTAGGTAGTGTTCTGTATTTGTGGGCGGTAAGGTTCAACACTGCAGAGAAGGAAGGTTGAGAGCCCATACTTAATAGTTAATTTTTCCAAGATTAAGATTAACTGCATGCCTCACCAACCAAGAACACATGTACGTGTTTCTAAATACAGCTATGAAAGTTATACTGCTTATTCTTACTAAATAAAACAAAAGCAGAAGAAATTCAGCTACAACTTTAGGGATTTTAAAAAAATGTTGACTTACCAATTTAGCAGATCGCTGAAAAAACGCTGTTAACAGCAAAGCTTCCCGCAACAGGTTCCTTTGGCAAAATAATGCGTACTGGAAACACCGACAGGAAAAAAACTTCTCTACCTCCTGCAGCTCTATTTTAGCACTCCAAGGCTGGGGGAAGGACAAGGCAGCTGTGACATCACAGAATGGGAGGGTTTGATTGTTTGACCGAGGCCGGCTGCGGTGATGTCACTTCGGGGGAGGGAACTATTAAAAAAAAAATACCTCCACTGCCTAGCCGCGATGATGTCAGTAATTGGGAGACTCCAGCATGCTTAACTGAAATGCGAGAGAATGTTTTTGAAAGGGAAACAATCCCTGTACGCTAAGGTAGGCTTGTTTCAGAAAAGTGAGGGGAATTGAAATGTTTTAAACGATGCTTTGTTGTTTGTTTATGCAGGAACGTGTAAATAGGGAGGAAAAAGGCAGGGAAGTTGAGGAATTCTTTCTAGAAACCCGTTGTACTCCTTTAACTCTTCCCCTGTGGATACTTTCAAAGAGAACTCTCTTTATCATGTTATTATAAAAAAAAAATTGCCTCCCTCTTATTTTTACTGCACCTGTATGCTGTGGTGTTCCTACATTTTTCTCTGCTACGATTTCTGTCCTTATTGTATAGTTCTGTGTTAATCTGAAATGTCCTCTGTATATACAAAAATAGTGTCATTTTTTTTGCTGTGTTTTACTGAATGTACCTTGGAGCTCATCTCCCCGCACTTCTACTGAAAATGGCCATACATCCAGTTAGACCAGCCCAGTTAACAAATGTAAAATAAAATAAATAAAAATAAATAAATTACACATCAAACATTTGCAATCTACATGAGGAAAAACTCTGGATTCTGGCTTGGGGTATAAAAATACCTATGCAAACACTTCCAAGCAAAAATCTTCTAGACTTTACTGCAGTTTGTGAATTGGTTGTCTAATCTCTCTTCTCAATCCTTTCAAACCTCCTCTGATTGATTCCTATAGTTATCAGACATTTTATATGCCCTGGTAATGCTAATGGCAGCTTCTGTTCTAGATTCAGGTAAAAACTGTACCAGTGATGGTTTTTCATTTAGGATACCCCTATTCCTTTCTTTACGCCTATACTCTGATATCAATCCTTGATAGGGAAGGTGGTCTGTAGCCTGCAGTCCAAAATGTATTATTGGCCTCTTCCCATTCTATTACCTTTCCCTCTCTATTTGCTCCCAATAGCTTAGTTCCCTTGCCAGTTTTCTATAGTAAATTCCAGCCCCTTCTTGCATATTCTCTGTACCCCTAACTGCAGCTATGTCATCTGTACTGACAGAATCTACCTTCTCCATTCCCATGTTGGCTTAGTTCTTAGAATATTTTATGCTGCCTTATGAATATATTATGTATGGTTATTATTGTTCTCCAAGGATCTACATCCAAAATCCCAGTATCTCCTTATTTCTTAAGGTTCCCCCAGTTTCATCATTGGCACTTTCCACTTTGAATTATATATGCCTGAGCTGTGTTTATAATTAAAAGGACTACAAATATTTTCACTGCTTGTACCTTGCTATCATTATCCATAAAACAGAGCTTCCGGTTTCTCAGGTTTTGTATTATGTTTTATTTAGGTCTCTTCCCACATATCCTTAGCTACCATAAGAGAATCCGTTTTAACCCATACTTCTAAATATTTCACTTTATCATGTCCGCATAAATATGGATATTGCTGAAGCAATCCATGTCTGGGTAAGTTTACTGCTATTGCCTTTGTGTTATCTTCATTCATTTTGTATCCTGAAAAGAACAGAAACGGTCTCCGAATGTTCTACAACAGTGACATTTTATTTTCTGGTTTTTTATCAGGAACAAATACTGCAAACAATGCCAGCTTTTCTTGATTATCATACCAATTATATCCTTAAATTTTGAGTCCCTTATTTTCTTTACCAGGGGTTCCAAATATAAAACAAATAGCAAAGGGGAAAGAGGACACTCCTGCCTGGCTCCTCTGCTTAAAGATAGCTTATCAGAGAGGAGCACCCCACTTTACTTTTCACCTCTTATCCCTCCTAATTAACTTTATGTCAGGGAATGCAAATACTTCCATTGCCCTGCTCATAAAATCCCACTTTACTCTGCCAAATGCTTTCTCTGCATAAAGACCCACCAACAACAGTGGTATTTTCTTACATTCTGCTTCTCTCTGGATCACCGTTCTATTAATGTTGTCAAATGTTTACCTCCCCTCCACAAAACCAGACTGATTCACATCTATCAGTTTTGGCAACACCTTTACCATTCTTTTAGCCATTATAAACACTTTATAATCATGGTTTAGAACTGAAGTAGGCCTATATGAAGGTGGATCTGATAGGTCTTTGCCATCTTTAGGTAGTGTAGCTACCACGGCTTTCTTCCACGATGTTGATGCTTCTCATCCTTTTAAAATATTGTTAAATCTTAAAGATCTTTATCACTTTCTTCCCTTCAAGCTTCCAAACCACCACAGGAATACCTTCTATTGCTGTCCCAATTCCAATTTTTAATAATTGAGCCTCATCTACCACTAAGCTTGGCATTAGTAGTCACTCCATAAATGTTTCCATTTGTACTTTTTCTTCATTAGCACATTTCTCTGCTTTATACAGATTTCCATAACATTTTTCGGAAATATTTCCAATACATCTACAGGATCTCCATTTTCCTTGTTATAGGCTCCCAAGCTTGGCAACACCCCTTTCTACTTTCTATTGCCTGCACTGTTGTGCTATAACCTTTTGTGGTCTGGAGTTATTAAAAAAGCAGGTGCTTAACAGCAATCTTTCTAAACTCATGCACATTTTCCAGGTAGTCCCTTATTTTCTCTTTGGCACTCTGCACTTACACATCTTCTTGGTCTGTTAAGATTCCTTTATTCTGCAATACTTTAACCTTTTTCAGTCCATCTAAATAATTCCTGTTACTTCTGAACTATATTATATTTCTACCATATTTTTAAACTCCACTTTAATTTTATCCCACTCCCTAGCTATATTTTCTGAACATATTTTTACCTTCCCAAATAACAATTTCCACTACCCATTCCTTAAATTCCTAACAGGCAAGAAAGTACCAGTGTCTCATTTGTATTTAATTACCCTACATTTTTATTTTAGCTAGTATTGGTACTTATCAGAAGCAGTTATTGGATGCATATCAAAACTTTCAATTCAAATTCTCCTGTGAAAAATAGTTTCTGCCTAGCCTAGACCAGTTAGTGTACCTTGGGGAATAATATGCAAATCCTCTCCCAGCTCCTACTACTGAATTCACATCTTCCATAGCAAATATTTTCATAAATTTCTTCAAAAATCTACTGCCTTTTGTTATATTTTCCTTTCTAGACCCACCAGATACATCCTGGCAGTTGCAAATCAAATTCTAGTCTCTAAATACAAGTAATATCCCATGCTGAAAGTGGATTAAAAAAATTCTGGTTGAAAAACTCCATTGGAGCAGTTTTAGTTGGACTGTTAAATGCTTGCCAGCATAATCCTCCTCCCTTGCCAGTAGTCCCTTACTACTACAAATCTGCTATTATCTTTTCCATCTATCACTATTGGAGCTCCTCTAGCAATTAATGCAAATACGTACCTTTCCTTTGTCCTAGATATTCTGCTGTATAACCATCCTGAAATCCACTATCAAATTCACATGCTCACTTCTTTCCAAATAAGTCTCCTGTAGCATAACTATTTGCACTCTGGATTTCTCAATATAGTTCACTACTCTTTCTTTTTGGATATACCTTTGAGACTATTCACATTGAAAAATAATATGCAAAGTGTTTCCATCATGGTTAGTAGTTAAAAAAACTGTTATTCCTACCCACTATGTATAATGTGTCATTTCAGCTTTTGTGTTATATGCATACACTGTTTGGCAGGTTTATCTTTTATACAGTTGTTTCTTGTCATATCCATTTGAAACACTTTTCCAAGACTTTTTCTTTTAATGAAAGCCCCCAACAAAACAAGCACATAATGTATTTACTTAATACAAACACACAAACCTATGAAGTTTAACCTTCCTAATAGGAAAAATTGTCCCAGACTGAAAGCTATGGATTTTTAATCTTAACCATCTGCATTCAAGCGTACTGTTATGTTCAGAATTTTCCTATGTACTCATTCTGTATATAATACTTTTGATTAGAAAGACTGTGATGCATTTTCTGCTCTTGTAAGCAGAGGTCATGGCTGAAAAGGGTCAATAACCCAGTCCATTTAAAAAGCACTTCGACACAGCAGAAAAAGGCAAATTTAATCACAACAGGTTAGCGCTTTCATGGTCTCTCAAACAACCGCTTCATCAGACAAGCATTTCATAAAACAATTAATATTTAAAAAGCTATGAACCAATAAGAATGCCATATTCATTAACTATCTATTAAACTTAAAGCAAAACATATATAAAAATATATATCAATAAATTAGTGTTTCAAACATCTCTGATGTAAAAATGGTTTCAAAGAAACCATATCATTTATACCTGGATATGCATCAGCTTTAAAAAGAATAATCCATTTTTGCTCAATGGCTTCAGTCTTATTACAAATATCACCACCTCTCTTACCTTCATTTATTAGTTCCAATACAAAAAACTTAAACTCATGACTTATGCCATTACATTCTACATGTTTAGCTAGTGCATTAGTATTCTTCATATTACTAATGCCCCTGAGATGCTCTAACACACGTCCTCTAAGGGACCTGTTGGTCTTACCAACATAGAAGACAAACTGTACAAAAACAGTATAATATACTAAATTTCGACTAGTGCAATCAGCATAAAATGGAAACAACAAAACAATCATGAAATGCCTAAATTGGGGGGCACTATATAGATATTTACAAACACGGCAATGTCTACATGGATATGTACCTTTACATTGTGATTCTAAAACTACATCATCTCTACTATAACAAAGTTCTTTCATTAAAGACATTATTCCTAAAAGAAAACAGTGGAGTATGAGAAATACATTCTCTCAGCTTATTATCTGAGTAAAGAATATTCCAATGTTTCTTAATAACATCACAGAATATATTAACATCACTTGCATAAGTTAACAAAAACCTCATATTCATATTATTACTTTCCGATGACTCAACCACATCAGGGTACGATTTTTCTGAAAAATAAGGTTTACCTATGCTGTGCCTTTCTTTCATAACTTGAACTATACAATTATTTACTTCTCTCAGAATAGCCCCTGTTGAGAAAGTCTGTTTTTAAGGTGTTAAAATCCTGTAACAAATTACTTTAATCACGATGTATTTTCATCATCCTAAGAAGTACATTCCTGGACACATGCCGTGGATACATACTACCTTTATGTAGTAAAGTATTTTTCCTAATCTTTTTCCTAAATAAAGATATTTTAAAACCACCTATGTCTTTTCTATTAATATAAACATCTAAAAAACTTATCTTTTCCACTGAATATTCATAGGTAAATCTCAAAAACAAAGTGGTAGAATGCAACCACTCTATGAACTCAGATAGACTAGTTCCATCACCTTCCCACAACATAAAGACATCGTCGACGAAACATCTCTACCAAAGGACCCTAGGGTTAGCCAAGATCCCTATTTCAAACTCCCATTGAGCTAAAGCTAAGTTGGCGTAGCTATTAGCACAAGACGTGCCCATAGCCACGCCAACTTTCTGCAAGTAATAGTCATTACCAAACAAACACATAATTATCAAGGATAATACCATGTAACTCACAAATAAGAAAAACCTTATAATTAGAGTAACATTTCATACCATTGAGCATAGTCCTTATATTTTCAATACCCCACTCATTGGGGATAACCGTAAACAATGAACCTATGTCCAGGGTAACAAGTAATTGCTCTCTAGTCCTATCTAATCCTGCAGTCCCTCTATACAGTTCTTCTAGAAAGTTCTTTGTGTCCCTTAAAATACTAGGCTCAGTAACCCAGCCTCTCCCGGACACAAGACTCTTATGTAGTTTAGGCAGACTATATATCAAAGGAATACTTGGATTACCTACACTAAAATATTTAAATAAATCCTCATTAATAACTCTAGATATCAAAAAATCAAAAATGAGAAACAAAACTTTCTCAATAAGTGCTCTAACCGTAGCTTTAGAAATAACAAAAGTATTGGAATCACTCAAATGCTGGAGCATACTCTCAACATATTTGTCTCTATCTAGTAAGACCACACCCCCTCCTTTATCTGCAGGATGAAAAAAATTGTTTTCAAACCTTTAAGTTCCATTAACGCATCATTTTCATCTCTAGTTAGATTAAAAAATCTACATTTACGTTCATTATCAAAGCATTTCCTAATATCCTCTTCACATACATTATTGAACGCTTCAACACTGGGATGTGATGTAGGAATATAAGTGCTGGATTTTTTAAAAGGACAACTACTCGAATAATTATTATTAGCACCAAACACAACCCTCAGATTCAACTGTCTAGCAAACATTTTTAAGCTCAACAATATATCAACAATATTAGACTTCTGTGAGGGAATAAAAGTCAGCCCTTTATTAAGCACTCTTTGTTGTGCATCAGTTAACTGTAAAGACAGATTAACAATCATATCTTCTTTACTGCACTCCTTGTGTTCTTGTAGACAGTTCGATCCACTGTTTGTGAATTCTGCCGTACATGTCCCAGTCTCCCTCTGCTCAACGAATGATTACCTTGTGGTGTTGGCTTGAAGGGAAGTGACTCTGATAGGGAAAAATGGTGATGTCCATTCAACAGTTTTCCTGGTACCTTGCTGATCGCTTCACTCGATGTACCCAGATTCGTAGCTGATTGAATATTTAAAGCAGAGCTCGACGTTTCTGCCAACAGTATTTTATCAAAAGAAGTTGCCACTCGTTCCACTGAAATGCTGCTCATAGTCAGTGTGTGAAATAGCATTTCCTGTCTGCTCACTCAACGATCGCTCAGTTCCCCCTACCAAATCAATGATTTGGTCGCAAATTTGATTGGCATCTGGAGAAGCAGGTACTTCCTGCATAGTAGTTACTGTCCCTCCATTCGGAGCTGCTGAAACATTACCAGTAGTATCTTTATTAGAAATTTGTCTCTGCCACATAAAGAATCTCTAATTTCTTAGTCTTCACATTGAGTAGTCTTATCATAGCCAGTTAAACTTGATATTTTGCACGATAGTATATCTTGTATAACTTCATTAGAGAATTCAGTCAGGATATCAGCATGCAGCAAACTAATATCTGCTGCTAGTTCTTCTTCAAGAGGAGTGAAAAAGTCTATCAATAGTTTCATGTATACACTGCTGAAACTCAGGTTTAAGTTCTGCCAACGTTTCAACAGGGGATATTCTGAGAGAGAAGTAAATAACTGTATAGATCAAGTTATGAAAGAAAGGCACAACATAGGTAAACCTTATTTTTCAGAAAAATTGTACCCTGACGTGGTTGAGTCATCGGAAAGTAATAATATGAATATGAGGTTTTTGTTAACTTATATACAAGTGATGTTAATATATTCTGTGATGTTATTAGGAAACATTGGAATATTCTATACTCTGATAATAAGCTGAGAGAATGTATTTCTCATACTCCACTGTTTTCTTTTAGGAATAATAGGTCTTTAAATAAACAACTTTGTTATAGTAGAGATGATGTAGTTTTAGAATCACAATGTAAGGGTACATATCCATGCAGATATTGCCGTGTTTGTAAATATCTATATAGAGCCCCCCAATTAAAACATCCATTTCATGATTTTGTTGAGTTTCCATTTTATGCTGATTGCACTAGTCAAAATTTAGTATATTACTGTTTTTGTACAGTTTATGTCTTCTATGTTGGTAAGACCAACAGGTCCCTTAGAGAACGTGTGTCAGAGCATCTCAGGGACATTAGTAACAGGAAGAATACTAATGCACTAGCTAAACATGTAGAATGTAATGGCATAAGTCGTGAGTTTAAGTTTTTTGTATTGGAACTAATAAATGAAGGTAAGAGAGGTGGTGATATTTGTAATAAGACTGAAGCCATTGAGCAAAAATGGATTATCCTTTTTAAAGCTGATGCATATCTAGGCATAAATGATGTGGTTTCTTTGAAACCATTTTTACATCAGAGATGTTTGAAACACATATAAAAAATATATCAATAAATTAATGTTGTTTTGCTTTAAGTTTAACAGATAGTTAATGAATATGGCATTCTTATTTGTTCATAGCTTTTTAAATATTGATTGTTTTATGAAATGTTTGTCTGATGAAGCGGTTTGAGAGACCATGAAAACGCTAACCTGTTGTGATTAAATTATTTGCCTTTTTCTGCTGTGTCGAAGTGCTTTTTATTTCTTTTATCTTTTGATTCATTATATTTGCACTTTGTGTTTTCTGGGAACTTTTTATAGCCCATTTACCTGGTGAACAAAATGCACAAGAGTACAGGCTGCAGTGCTAAACATCTGTAGAAAGCAAGCCAGACTTCAGTATAAAATCTGTATGCCACACCATGTCAGAAAGATAGGCATAGCGTGTTAAGTCCTTGAGGTTACAAAGAGTCCGGCATAATTACACAACAAAGAGGATATGCATCATCTCGATGTGCTTTTTCCCCCAGATGAGTACAAGAGGGAAAAAAATACCAAAGTAATTCAGGCTCTCAGTTCTGGAACACAATGAACCTGTTGAGGAGATTTAAAAAATTCCAGCTATCCACACCTTCATGGTCACAATGTAGAGAAAACTGATCAGTAATTAATGGAGAATGACATTCATGAAGATAAGCGCATGATTAGTCTTAGGTGTGCTTAAAGATGGCCTTAGGCTTAGGCCAACTAGATGGCAGCCTAGGGCACTGCTCTAGCAGGGGCACTTTTTCAGTATTTGTTTATTCTTTTTGTAGTAAAGAAATAGTTTCTTTAAAATGTGTCGAATGAATACAGGAAAAACTGAAGAGCAAGACAAACTGCGAGAAAAATAAAAAAAAAAAGTAATCTGGATAGTGTAGGTAGACCAGGATGGGGGAACTGGGTGGTGTGGGGGACGCTGTGGAGCCCTATTGCGTAGAACTGGATGTGCTACTATACAAAGGCTATGTCAAAACATCTAACCAAGGAAACCAAAGGATAAGCACTGCAACAAATGTTGATGTGTTAAGACGCTCTGAACTAAACCACTGACTGTAATTAAAATGAAAAAAATCACTACCAGAAAGCCAATGAAACAGAGATGTAGAATGTATCTGAAGTGAAAAACAAAATGTATAGTAAACTGTGGATTTGGTGAAGGCATGAGGTAAGCACTAAAAGTGAAATTAGCATATTTGCAGTGAAGCTCATAAGAGAATCTGCTCTCAATTAATCCATTATCTGATTTGACCTTAATGTTTTGAAAATTCTTCTAAATAGCACATAGTACCGAAACTAACAGATATGCAACAGTTTGGGAAGCACAATGTCCCCACTGGTGTAGTACATTGAAAGAAACAGTCAAATAGAATTGTAATAAAAATCATAGCACACAAGAGTACATTTTAAGAAGAGAAATGTAACTGGGAAGATGGAACGCATGCAAGCATGTTGTAGTAAATGCAGTCCTAATTAAAGAGCAAGTTTTAATGAAAGTTATACAAAACATTTTTGCAAATATGAGCATTGTGAATGGACAGGTAATTAGCATGCATGTTGTAAATCAAGCATTCCCTACAGGAATAAATCTGGCCATGGGGGCTGGGTGAGGGATAATCTGTAGCTGGAGCTCTTTCTTTCTCTCGCTGTAATGAATATGCATATAAAATGAAGACCGGTTCCAACTTGGGGTTTAAAGAATGAAGGGGAAGGAGATAAATCTTTCCCAAAGCACTAGTGAATGTTAACCTGCTGTAGATATGCGACAGACATCAGAACACACACACTACATCACTTGGATATCCCCTCTATGCTGCAAGATGTGGAAATGGACTAAAGCTTGTTTATGCATTGGCATTATTTAGAAAAAGTAATAAATGTGTAAGTAATACCATTACGTAATTTGGCGATAGATTGTGTTCAGTCATGTGTAATGCAGATTTTACTAGTAACTAAATGGGAGTTATTGCTAAAGCATGTCTTATATTTCTAATAAGTTAAGCAGAGCAGCTATCATTTTCAGTGTTAATTCGAACACCTATGTGGTGTGGAATGCTGCACCTCTTACACCCTGCACACATCCTTCTATTCCAGAGCAATTTCTGAAAAAATCACCTTAAAAAACACAAGATAATCAATGCTTTTCTACTGTGGGACATCCTAGCGCAACAATCTTAGTATCTTTTTATTAATTAAACCTTGCTCTTTCTAACCTTCCCTATTATAAGCTGGTAAGTCAGGAAGTTAAAAAGTCAAGAAAGGTCTGGATGCCATAAGGAGCTATGGGTGTTAACTGGAAGTATACAAAGATGACACTATAGGCTTGAATGAGTTAAATGAAAAAGGGAACAGTCATTTATGTCAAATTATCTAGTAAATCTCTAAAAAATAAAATGCTTTATACAGTCTCAGAAGTACTGATAATGTAAGGTTTCCAAATAAACTGTTACAAGTCACAAAAGTTACATAAATAATTTCACCAGCTTATATTTTTCAAGTACTGGGCTAGCCTATAGCTACAATGTGCTCTGACAAGAAAAAAGAATGCCTACCATTAGCCGTCATGAAAGGAGATGGGCCTGCTTTTTCTGTGAGGAAAGGGAGCTCAAGCTAAACTGGAAACAGCTTGCTTACAAATGTTTAGCAAATTATTCTGTTGAAGAAATGCTAACGTACATCATGAACCAAGTAAAGTGCAAGTCAAGAAAGTGGCATAAAAGGATAAAACCCCAACTACAGCCCTGATGACCGGGGTTCAATTAGCAGCTTGGGCGACTGATGGAGTAGCAGGGAGGGATGGGTGCGAGAGTCCTGGGTGAGAGGGTGTTCAATGATGTTTCCTTAGGGAAGGAGTGATTCAAACAAGAGAGTTTCCCCTATGATGAAGCTGATGAGTGTGGGAGGCAGGGAAGTGTGTAGGGCATATAAAGCACCCTTCCAGGTGGGTGCAAAAGATGACTGAACCCCTAAGGTGGCTTTAGGATCCATGACCCAGCCCAGCAATACCGGAGTAAGTCCAGGGGGCAGGAAATTAGCTGGTAGACCTGGCATGGATGTGGGGCACTGGGGAACTGGGCCATTTGAATGAAATTAAAGGGAAACAAACAATTTATAAAACTGAGAGAATTTTTGGGTATCCAGGTGTTTCTCCTATGTTCCTTAAGAACTGGGCCCTGACGATTAAGATGAGAAAGTTGAGAGTTGTGAAGAATAAGAAATGTCCAAAAGAAAAAGGAAATACACACTGAAGATTGACAAAGTGAATCTCTACAACATTTTATTTCTAAAATCAATAAAAAGATTAGCACGTTCAAATCAACTGAAGGTCACGTAGAACTGGAGACTATTACAGATCTCTTGTGTGAAGAATAAGAAGTGGAAAGTATTCTGTCCAGTGAAGCACAGTGAGTGGGGTATGCTTTTGTTTCAGTAGCCAAGACAGAAATGTCAATGCATGCTCATGGCATCAGTAATGTTATACCTACTGTGCTGAGTGAAATAATTAGTGACTGTGCCAAGTACTGTCACTATTCTTGAAAATTTGCTCAAGTTTTGCTTTTTGTTGATTCCAAGATATAAATAACCAACACTACACACAAGTCTTGTGCCTGTAGGTTGGTGCAGGTTCTACACCAGCCATTTATACAGTGGTATACCCAAAATTACTGGTTACCCATTAGGAAGGCAGTATGAACCCCTCAAAAACTTGCAGATACTAAAAAAGGTTTGGCCAGAATAAAAAGAAATCAAAATGTGAATTTGGCAAGACACAGATAGTATACAAGGGGGTGTGTGCTACATGAAAATGAAAAGGAATTAATTCTTTGACTGAAAAGTGAAGTTAACATTGCAACGCCTTGAGCCTCTCTCCTCTCTCTCACCCCCTGAATTCGGTTAGAATACTCCACCAGCTATACTCAGGCTGGTGGCCTTCAAAGGTGGTCATTCACCCAGTCAGTCTAGAGGGGTGAAGGGGAAGGAGAGGCCCCAACCACCTGCAAATAGTTATCCTGGCCAATGGGCCAAACACTTAAGAAGGGCATTAGACTACTGAATAAACTTGGCAGAAAGCAACAGGCTTTTTGTTAAGTTTTGGTAGCAACGAACTTTAGCAAACAAGCTTATTAGTCGTTTGTTTCAGGCTGGAAAGGAAAACAGTAACCAAAGAACACTTCAGAAGTTTAATAAGTTTGATATGGACACTATAGATTGTACCAGAAGGCTATGTGGAATGTTTTCAATGAAAGAGAAAAAATCCTTTTTTTTATAGACAGCTAACCACTTGAAATGTCGGGGACCCACTAAAGTGACTCATGAAATTGTATATGTTAAAATATATTTTTTCAGCCATTCGGTCTGAGATGGCCATTTCTCAGAATATTCCCCATTTCTCAGAGGTATGGAGATCTCAGAGTTGGTATATAAATTTGGGAGGTGTATGGGGGGCTCCCCCCCTGCAAAAAAAAAGTTTTAAAGGAGAACCTTGTGACCTTCGATATTCACTGTTCCTTTCTGGCTTGTCAGCACTCATTTCAAGTGCCAGCATTTCAATAATGAGCAGCTTTCTGGTAGATTATGGACATTTCTACAGCACGTGCTTGGTCACTACATCCCTTCACAAACCACTATAGTTTGGATGCAGTCAGAGTTAAGACTCCTGTTTTGTAATAGTCGGGTTTTGAACTTTACCTTGCATCATTTTGCCTCAGCTGGACAAAGTGTTCATGAGTTTGCCTCATTGATGAGAACACATGCTTGGGGTCCTTGATATGACTAAACTCGCCACATTAATAAAGCAACGACGACTCCTGAAATGTGCTACTTTTACCTCTTAAACTTCAGTTGTCCAGCGTTAGACTCTGCTTCTGGGATTTTGTATTGTCTTCCATTTTTGGGAGGCAGAAGATTTGTAGCAAATTAATTGCGTGCTATAGCAAATCTTTATGGAGCTTCTGAAAAGTGTTGTAACTGAATGTCTCCAGTTTTGAGTAGAGAAAGACTGGGTACCCTGAAAGTGAACATACCTTGTTAATCCAGACAAGGAGACATATGCTCAGCTGTTTCCATGGATATACATCCTAGGAATTTTACTACATTCAAAGCAACTAAAATATCTCTCACTGGGGATCACCCACTTTAAAAGTTCCTCTGTCTATGGATATTGTGCAGACTCATGTTCATTTGCTCATAATGTTTGGCAGTTAGTTTAGAGAGTTAAGGAGCTGTTAACAAGCAGTTTCCTATAGTCCAATGGTGCAAGGTTCGATTTCCTTAGTCTCCATTGCCTAACTGTGCAACTCTGAGCAAGTTACTTAACCAGAATGAAAAAGATCCGTGGAGTTTACTGCTCTACCGTGGAAAACAAATACAATTAACTCTGAGCAAGTTACTTAACCAGAATGAAAAAGATCCGTGGAGTTTACTGCTCTACCGTGGAAAACAAATACAATTTGGACGAATGAATGAACTAAGCTACAACTCAGAATGACTGGCAGGAGTATTACAGAAAAAAAACTTGTACGACCAGGGTCATGCAGAAGGGATTAGCAGAATACAGCTGAAGCTGCTGAAGTCAGAACACTGCTTCATTGTGTTGAAGAGTAGTCCCAATGTAAAATTGTTGGAGGACAACTTAAAGAACAGGTGTCCCAGGTGTCCTTAAGAGTCAGCAAGTAATAAAGAAACTGAGAAAACTGTGCCAGATCTCAGAATGGTATGGCCCAGAGTCTAGATGCCAAAATGAGAGGAATATTAGCATACATACTGAAATGGGGTATACTGAGACAGTACTAGAATATTGTATCCTGTAAAGAATGGAAAGCCATGTTTATGTAATAGTACCTTATGAAATTAGGTAAGGTGAAAGTACTCCCTTGAATAAAGGTCACTAAAGCACAGAAGTGAGAACGGCACAAATTAAAACGAAAAATCACTGAAAAAGGTTTCTTCACATGAGGAGTTGTACATTTTCTGAACAGTCTGCTAGGAATCAATATGTACCTCACAAGACATCTACAACTGGAAAGGCCACAGAAATACCTCACAATTGGCCTCAAACAGATGCCCTATGCAGACCGTCTCAAAAAAACTCAAGCTTTACTCTGTTGCATATTGCCTACTCAGAGGCAATCTCTGCCTAACATACAAAGCTAGGTTAAACCCAGAGCTGTTGGACATGCTCCACTTAAAGAAATTCCAATCCCTCCGAGCTACACGCTCTAGGGACCTAAACATTGTCACAACAATAAATAGAACATGCTGGAGGGAGAGATTCCTGTCCCAGAGACTTCCCATACTCTGGAACAAACTACATATCTATATTAAACAAAGCTCCTCATTAGCACTCTCCAAGAAAAATCTTGATTGGCTGGGAGATAGGAAATTCACCCCGGGGGTCACTTCTGTGGCTCTGCTTGACAGGGGCACAGGAAAATAATTTTCTTGGGTGGCAAAAGCCAGGGTACCATTTGGCTAGGCTTATATAGGCCTTAGGGCCAATAGCCTAGTACCTACCTATGAACCTATGCATTAACAGTTCAAATGTGTATATGGAATACATACCTGAGAAGGTACGAGCACACTCCTGGTCATGAAATACAGTGCAGGTGTAAATGTAAATTTGTACTGCCATAAGATGCACGTTCCTGATAGAGAGTCTGAACATCATAAATGGTGTTATAATTCAAATGGGGTCACAGAACACCTGTATGTTTCTGCTGAGCTTTCCCCAGACATTTGTATTCTCTTATCTCTATGTTAGAGATTTTTTTTTAGTTTGTCTGCACAGGTGATTTTTCACACAGAGTGTTTATTGTATTTGGCTTAAGTTTACTCAACTCCACTGAAGTACCTGTGGGATGCAGACTTTTACTTCAGGGTGGGATACAACAGCCTTGGGGCCAAAAAAGTAGCTGCAAGCCTGTTGTACTGTGTGCTAAGACAGTGTTCTTTGTATAAACCAGTGTTACTTTTCCCATGCCTGGTTTGATTTAATGACAAGTACTTGCTGGTTGAACTTACTTTAACAAGCTGTTGGAAATACAGCTGTTCTGAGTACAAGGTCTACTAAATATGCCCTGCTCTTGGTTAGAGTAGAGAATCTTTGTAATATAGTTCTGGGACTGCTACACGCTGGGGATATCCCATACTAGTCATGAAGCCTTTGAATTTAGTGAGAGATCTGAAGAGACTGGAAATCTGAAAAATGACTGGAGAGAATGGAAGGAACTCAAGAGTCAAAGCAGCTGATTTTATCATCTGTTGTTGAAAAGAAACAAACCATCATTACGCAAGCAGTAATGCCCAACATAATGTGCGTTAGAGAATGGAGAATGAGCAATGTATGGGTTGCCCAATCACAGTGGCATTCTCCAGTAGGGTGTTAATGTACAGTTATGTCATATTTCTATAGTCAAGTCACTTCTGGTCAACTATAACAATTAAATAGTGAATTTATTTGCATCTGTATGACCATGGAGTTAGAACATATAGGTAAAGTGGTATTTGGTAAAGCCCACCACGTGAAGCAAAGTCCATTAATAAAAGCTACTGATTTCTCTGGAGAAAGTGTATATACTATTATAGCCATTGGAGTTTAGTAATCCATGTGGATTATTTGCAGGGTGTAGTAATGCAAATCAGCTCTAGAGGGCAGAAATGTATATACAGCTCTAGAGATGCATATGTATACACGGCTGTGTGTTATATGTGGGCAGTAGATGCTTGGGACCTACCAGTCAAAGTTAATGTATTTAGTTAGGATATACATATGTGCTTTTGTGATTGGTGGTGTAGTGATGTTTTGCATATTTCAGGATTAAATATGCAATGAAGTAGTTCTGCTTAAATGAGTGTTATAGATTATGTACACTGATGAAAATGATATGATCATACATGTGTGTGTGATTTTGTTCAGTTTTATGTTTATTGTGATGATGTACACTATGAAAGTTCCTCCTGTGGTATGTGTTTTACTCCGATAAGTAATTAAGTCAGAATTTTTCAGTTACATTTTTTTTCTGACTGTGAGCAACCTCTGTCACATTAAGATGTGTATGCCACTGGTTTGAGAATGAATTCTAAGACGGGCTGTAGCATTGAGAACACAGTACAAAATGTTTTTTATCCAGTACAAAGATCATGATAATGCTGATGCTTCAGATTACCACTCTCCTAGAATAATAATGCAGTTCCTACACAGGTTAATGTGAAAATGCTGCATCATTCGGATACTGTTCCGGTGACAGTGCTATAAATTAAATAACTGACCATTAAAGGTGAAGGCTCAGGAATGTCCAGACTTACAGGATACATTCTAAAGGCTTTTCCAACTGTCAAAGATCTGTATTTTCATACCAATTATATACAAAAAGAAAAGGTTAGGGTGATATTAGTTTACAGGTTACCTACTACAAAAAGCAATGCAATCAGCTTTACTTGCTAAGTAAGGGTCTCCTGATTCATATATGTCACACTGTTAAGTTGCACAGGGCTGTACTACTGGCAATGAGGGTTTAATGCATATAACTTCAGTACTATGTAGACATGGTAGTCTTAAATTTATCCCTTTTGCATCCCAGTGCTCTGCCTTTCATGGAAGACTTGCATAGTGTGGTTATTCATGATTATCCATACTGTGCAAGGTATTATTTATTGGGCTCAACATGGATTTTAACCTTAAGAAGGCAGTAGCCAGGTATAGTAATTGTTAAAACACAGAACTACCCTGTTTTTTCCTTGCTGTAGAAACACTACTAACCAACAGAAAAAAACAGACACGAACACAAATGTGATGTAATACCTTTTATTAGGCCAAACACATCTGTATTCCAGTGTCTTTGTTTTATGACTTTACCAGTAATTTATATTTACTTCATGGAAGAATATTTCATGATATTCTATATGCTTCTATGTAGGTCATTTTATATGACTGTCTAAAATGGCAGATTTGAACCCGATGGTCTGTATTGGGCACGATTAAAAACTAAGTACAAGTTTCAGTACTCATAGGAATACCAGAAATTATGATATTAGAGTATGCATCATCCCTTTCAAGCTAGGAGTTTACAGAATTATTAAGAATAAAATCAGGTCTTCTGTACCCTATCCTATATTAAATGGCTTGGAACAGCCAGTCTGTATAAATTGGAAGATTATATGAAATAAGTGACTGATGAGGTTTTTAAAACAATACTTGCTAAAGCTTTTGTTGCAGTCAATCATAAGACAGTTATATGCAGAGATGTTCTTCCAGCTTTTCCCGGTTAGGGGTCGCCACAGTGGAGCACCTGTCTGCTCATGATTGGCAGTGGAGTTTTATGGTGTCGAGTTGACAGTTCGGCACCCAACCTTTCACAGAAGGCACACACATGCGCGCACTCATGCCTAGGGCAATTTAGCATGTCCAATCCACCAACAGCATGTCTTTGGGACGTGGGAGGAAACCGGAGAACCCGGAGGAAACCCATGCGACCACAGGGAGAACATGTCGACGATGCACAGAAGGCACCCCAGCAGAGGATCAAACTGGAGAACCTCATGCTGTGAGGCGACAAAGCTAACCGCTGCACCACCATGGCTGCCCTTAATGTTAATGGGTAGAAAACTAATATGTGGACTTGTGCCATCATGACCGCACAAGTCACTTACTGGTTTGGTCCTTTCAAGATGATAATGGGCTGAACATTGAGATCCCTGGGTTTGCTTCCTCCTTATAGAACAGGGGAAAAATGAATGAAAAACTAATCAAGCAATAGAAAAATAATGTTTAACAAGTTGCACGCCTCTGCTGAAAGAGATTTGGTAAATGAAAAATATTTGTCCACAATAACTGAAATCTAGACAAATGAGGGATATGGCCAGTGTAATTTAAATCTGTATTAGAAACATAAGAAAACTTGTTAATCAAAATTTGCAGAGGAAACAGAGTTTTTCTGATAAATGCATGATGCCTAAGATGGAAAACTCTGTGCTTATAGACGTTGCCAGTGAGTCAGAGGATGTTCACAGTTTGCTTACAGTTCCTTTGAACACAGCATTGTGAACAAGACTGACAGAAACAGCAGGGTAAAAGCATGCCAAATTTACTTTCACATCTTGATGTATATCTCCATGACAACAATGCTAGTAGTTTTCCTTGACTATTATACATGTAAACAGTTTGCACTAAAGAATATAGCTTGTGAAATAAAAATGTGTGCCTTCTTTAAGCCAGTCTTATTTCATTTCCCTAGTCATTGTTTCTTTGATGATACACCTGCTCGGCATAGAGGACTAAAGCCCTGACTACAGCATACACATACCAGAATCCAGCAGTGACTGGGGTACTGGAAGAGCCGATTGGTGTGTGTGTGTGTGTGTGTGTGTGTGTGTGTGAGTGTGTGTGTGTATGCATGCATGAGCTGTAAATGAAGTGCAAATGCTGTGCTAATGCCAGCACTGCTATCCTTGGGTGAGGAAGTCGCATCTGCTACAGTACTGACACCCAGCACAGATCCAGAGAAAGTGCTGGTGATATTAATAGCTGCCAGTACACATGTTCACCAAACAAAAGGGTGCACATGAACTGATTTACTTCAGGGGACTGACACTTGGGGTCAGCAGCAAACACCTCCCCCCGTGGATACCTGCATACTGTCATTCTGTGGTCGTTGTCATCTAAAGTCGATCATACAGGCCTATTAGGTCACAGAAGTGGTGACAGCTGGCAGGGAGGATAAAATAAA
>NC_056741.1:1365340812-1365394560 GCF_019279795.1 Protopterus annectens
AATACACATTTTCTGAAGTAAAATAAGTTTATAACTCTTAATTATTGTCATTATTCATTAAGTGTAATTCACCACCTTTCCTCCAAAAGTCACTAATTTTAGGAGGGATTAAGAGGGACAGATAAAATTTGAGTCAAAATCAGGGACAGTTGAGAGGTATGGTCTTCAAGATGCACTGTGGTTATGTCCTCCTCAGAAACCTCTCTGGAGCATCCCACCAAACATGTTCCTGTGAAGAGAGGAAAGTGCAAGAGAAAGCACTTTTGACTCCCCTGAAGAGTCATTCACAGATACAGATTTTGATGAAGGGGAAGGTTCCCCCAAGTCTCCCCTGATGTTTTCTTCGGGGACATCCTAGAGATCCTGAAACAGAGGGGTAAGCTGGACTTCCCTCCAACCTTTCTCAGAGGAATCAGTATATCTTGAGGCTTTTCATGCCCAAACCTCCAACTCTTGGATTTCTGTGCCCGTTGATAACCTCACACGGATCACTCAGTGAGTATGGAATTTTCCTGATTCTATCAAGCCGATTGCCAAGAGACCAGCCAGTATACTGCCAGCCCCTAAGGATCAACATCACTGGGCCAAGGGAATTCCAGTACACTCCATGGTGGTAGCTGCAGCCACTAAGAAGGAACTTGCCAAGTAAAGTCCCACTATTCAGCCTCTTAATAAGGGCTCTAGGACTATGGATAGATTTGGAAAGCATGTACATGCTTCTTTGACCTTTGCACTTAGGTCTTTTAATTACATGGCACATTTTACCAGGCTGCAGAGGGATCTGATTAAAGAACTGTCAGATACTCTGTCAGGAGCAGTAGCTGAAGGAGTCTGAGACAAAGTGACTTCTCAGCTCACCACCCTTGAATGAATCTCCAACTCGTCCAGAAGGCTAATTGCACATGCTGCTGATGGGATGATGAGAGCTGCGGGTTCAGGTGTAGCCATCAGGAGATGCACCTGGATTCGCTTATGCGAGTTCACAGAGCCATTTAAAGTCTTCTTTTGTCAATGCTCCATTTGATGGAACATCCCTATTTGGTCCCAAAGTGAAAGAGACTCTAGCCAGATGTGAGAAAGATGATAAAGACTTTCTACCATAGGCATACACTTTTCCACTCCCCAGTGGCCTTATTCCAGGAACCAGCCAAGTAGGAGGCTATGGTCCAAAAAGTCCAAAGGGCCTTTCCAAGACTCATGTGGCAATGACTTCTCATAGGGCAGAGGGGGAAGTAATAATGGAAGATGCCAAAGAGGCAGAGGTGGCCCGCAGAATCAGGGTTCCAGGGATTCTTTCTCTGGAAACTCCTATCAGCGTTCCTGAAAGGAAGTCTGGTTGCTGTCATCTGGAAATAGTCAGGGGGCAATTATCACTGCACCAACATGCCTGGGTAAGGATAAAAAAAGACCGTTGGGTGCAGAGGATTATAACCAGAGGATACAGTGTCCCCTTTTTTAGCACAACCAAAGGCTATGATGAAAGTGCCCAGACATTCCACCCAGTCACAGGGAAGCAGCAGTCATAGAAATTCAAAAACTGCTTGATGAAATAGTCATCCAAACAGTCCCACCAGACCAGACAGAATCCAGAATTTACTCAAGGTTTTTTTTAATGCTAAAGATCACACGGGAATGGAGACAAATCTTGGATCTCAGCAGGCTGAGCAAATCAGTTCGGCAGATGGTCACGGTTCAATGTATTCTTCCAGTTTTGGGAAAAGAAAATTGCATGTGCTCTATAGATCTTCAGAGATGTGTACTTCCATAAAAAATTACCACCACAAATGAAAAATATAAAATACAAATCAGCCAGTGAATCCAACATAGGTTTATTGAAAAATCTGTGTCCGACATCTCAGCCCAAAAAAAGCCTTCAGGGAGTAAAGAGCATCATACAAAACTTGCCTAAAATACTATAACCAATTAAACAATTAGACAATTAAATGAGCATTCTCCAATTTAATTCTTCATTTAATCCATGTGGATACAGAGCATTACATTTCAAAATATATACGGATTCATTAGTTAAAAGCTGTTTTTTTAAGAAGACATTCATCAAAAAGTGACATTTATCTTCCCTAAAAGAGTTCCTTGTAACCCCTCACTATTACTATCATGAAATTGCTGAAAATGTACTGCTATAGAACTTTCTTCCTTTTTATTATAAATATCCCTTACATGTTTTAGTAGTCTCGCTTTGAATTATTTTACAATAAACCTTTGTTGGATTCACTGCCTGGTTGTATTTTATGTGTGTACTTCCATACAAAGATAGACAAATGGTCCAAAAGATTTCTGCACTTATGGCTGAGAACCATTCACTATCAGTTCAGAGAATTGCCCTTTGGCCTCACCACACACCTTAGGGTGTTCACCAAATGCATGGCAGTGGTTGCAGCTCATCTCACAGAGCAAGGATTCCAGGTGTTTCCATACCTAGATGACTGGCTCATTACCGCTCCCACCAGACATCTTCTCGAGGAGGGTCAAGACTACACTCTCCAACTCTGCTCCAGTTTAGGCATTACAATAAACTACAAAAAGTCCAAGCTGGGGCCATGTCAACAATTGGAGTTTATCGGAGCAAGTCTAAACATGATCACGACTGTCGCATCCCTGCCCATAGAAAAACTACAAAGGATAAAATCCCAAGTCAGATAGATTGTTTGCAAGTACATGCAAGGCTCCTCCTTCAAGCCATATGGTTGATGGCAGCTTCTATCACTCTAGTCCCATTAGCAAGATATTAAATGCGAATTCTTCAGTGCATACCACTCAGATGTTCACCGAAAGTCCAGATTTTTGCCTCATATTTTTTCATAAAATTGTGGTTTTCTAGCAAATCATTTGCAAATCTTTGAAGATTTAAGTCAGAAAATAATCAGACGAGTTTCAGACTTAATACCCTTTAAAAAAATTAATGCTAATGCAAAACCTGTTATTCTATCGACTTTCTAAATTTGTAAGAGCGATATTTAAAAATTGTCCCTGTTTTTGGGCCTTTGTCCCCCAATTATTTATGACTTTTCCAGATTTCTTGCTCTAAGAGGTTGAGAGGTATGCTTCAGTGGCTTCTAGTGTCTCAATGGTCCATGCTAGATTATCCAGTGTCTCCTTTGATCACAATTACCAACCAATGCAAGCAGAACCTGCAGTGGTGGCTTCACTCCAACGAAGTCTTAATGGGCCGCCTCTTTGTTCCCTCTCAACCCCGAGTCATAGTGACCATGGATGCATCCCGGATGGGGTGGGGGCATTATCTGGGAAAGACAGTCCAAGGTACTTGGTCCATCTGGCGGCCAATTTGCATATCAATGTTCTAGATATGAGGACAGTGCTGTTAGCTTTGCAAACATTCCACTCAACCCTTCTCTTTGGAATGATTGCAGTCCAAACGGACAACATAGCAGTAGTCTGGTACATCAACAAACAAGAGGGTACGAGGTCCTATACTCCTTGTTGGGAAGCCCTCAGAGTTTGGCAATGGACTATTTCATCTGACCACTTTCTCACTGCAATGCACATTCTGGGGAGCTCCAACGTGATTGCAGACAGATTGAGCAGATCTATTCTAATGCCCCATGAGTGGTCTCAGCTAGTCGGCGGCAGAAAGGATTTATCACCAATGGGGCCAGCCTTGCTGTGATCTATTTGCATGCCCTCTGAAGTGCAGCAGCTACTTCACCCTGATCCCCCTTTCCTGGGGAGTCACAGAGAGATGCTCTTCTGCATGATTGGCCCCCCTGCGTCTACTCTATACACCCCCCCCCGATTCCCCTTACATCCCAATTTCTAAAGAAAGCCATCAGGTCAAAGTACAAGATAATCCTTTTGCCCCATTCTGGCCTCTTTAGATCTGGTTTCCCTTCCTTTGGCCTCACCTAATTCGGAAACATTTTGAGTCTGGATCCATCTCCAGACCTACTGTCCCAGACAGATTGGTTCACCTTAACCTGCAGAAGCTCAAGCTCACTGCTTGGCTTCTCCAATTCCCATGATTGCCAGGCAGTCCTCGATTAGTTCACCAGCTCAAAGAATTGTTCTAGCTAGTCACAGACCCTCTACAAGAAAGTTGTATCTTAGACATCCACATAGCAAATTTGTGCCATTTGCCAAGTCTAATACTGACCCATATTCAACTCCAGTCAATAAGGTTCTAGAGTTCTTGATATCAATTTTTTGAAGAAGGAGCCTCAGTGTCTACCATCTGAGAACACCTAGCTGCAATCTCCAATTTTCACTTGGGTTTGAATAGCTCTTCCTTAATGTTCCATAAGCTTTGCAAAGCCTTTTTGAAGGGATCTAGGAAGCTCAGACCTCCATATAAAGGAGCTATCTGTACTTTGGGTCCTAAATTTAGTTCTCCAATCTGTAGTTTATCCCCCCCTTTGAACCTTTGGACAAATGTGATCTAAAATTCCTGCCTTGGAAAACATTGTTTCTGGTGGCCATTACCTCAGCCAGCAGAATTTCAGAGATTCAATCTTTATCCTGTAAAGCTCCTTATATAATCTTTCATAAAGACAGGGTTTCCTTGAGAACTAACCCTTCCGTTGACCACAGCAGCTTCTGAAAACAATCTGAACAGGACTATTCATCTTCCAGTCATTTTCCAAAATTTTTCTAACAAAAGCGAATATTACCTTAATTTATTGGATGTTCATAGATAATGCACAGGACAAAAGAATTCAGAAAATCAGATCAATGGTTTCCTTTTCTTCACTAGCAAAAGGAAGACCAGTTTCCAAAGTTACTCTGGCTAAATGACTAAAGGACTGTATTACTTTTGTTTATAACCAGACAATATACTGCTACAAAAGCCTGTCTAGGCGCATTCCACCAGAGCAGTAGCCACAGCTGCAGTTTTTCATTCCAGTGATTCCTTAGACGATATTTGCGCAGCGGCTACATGGGCTCCTCCACATACCTTCATTACTCATTACAAATTGAATCTGGTCTCTAGGGGAAGGGCTTCCTTCAGCTTGATGGTCCTCGGGAATATTCTTCTGTGAGACCTCCCAAGATTCAGGTTGCTGGGGATTCTGTCTCACTGTCAAGGACTATGTGAAGACTGACAACATCAGCTAGATAATGAAGTTATGTCTTACCATAACTTTCCATTTGTGTTGCTGATCTTCACATATCCTTGATATACCCGCCTTCCCACTTTTCCCTATTTTTATGGTGGCTCAGATATCCTTTGGGGCATGGGTCCTCTTCAATGGATTCAGAGAAGGTATCTCTTCTCTATCTTTACATATAGTTGTTGTCTGACACTGTTTTATGCAAACTTAATCTGGGGTAATTTCATGAGGAGCATTATGGGTAGGGCTGAGTTCCAGAGTTTTTGGAAGGCGTGAGCTAGAATAACGGCCGAGTCGGTTTTGAGGTTCGGAACCAAACCCACTGTCAAGGATATGTGAAGATTGACAACACAGATGGAATGTTATGGTAAAACACAACTTTTTAACCTTTAATCTCAGTGCTGATAACAGTGCAGAGCACTGAAGTTCTGAGTTCTGACTTGTCAATCAGTTCATTTCTGTGCTCAGGATACTGGGTTTGATTCCTTCTACCTTCATTTGCCTATTGTGTTACTGAGCAAGTTACTTAACCAGAGGAAAATCAGAGAACATTGAGAAATGAAGCTTAACATGATATGCTGATTCTGCTGTGAAAGGCAGCCAGCTGCAGTTTGGTTGTATCAACTTGTATTTGGACAGGCAAAACACATAAGATGGGGTCCATTTAGTGTTAACTAAAAAAATGATTTAAGTTCTATTTTATACTTTTAAACTGAGCTGAGTAACAACTTCCAAAAAAACATAGTGCTAACAAACCAGCTGCTGAAAAAAGTACATCTTAGAAAAAAAAATACAGTTGACACCCAATTGTTTCTCAAGTAGTAAGTATGAGGGGAGCCCAAAATACTATTCAAGGGAATCTTGGGGATTTTCCTATAGTTTGAGGGAGGTTCAATGGGACACAGTCTGAGAACCTTTGCTTAAGAAACAGATATTCAGAACTATTAGATAGTGTCCATTTTCAGTAAAAGTAATATTATTTAGGAGAGAGAAATGGAGTGGTATGTTGTAGAGTAAATTATTAACTGTGCAAACAGCAAGCACCGATTTCTTCATATGCAAATGATTGGCAACAAGGAAATGTATTAAGGTTAAACAGTTTCCCTAATCTACAGTTTGTCTTATGACATTATGGAATATTTGCTTTTCTATGCATATTTAGAGAGATGCCATCAGAGGACACAAGACAGATGCATTCAACCATTTCATCAAGTACCATCTGACAGCTCCGAGTACTGACCTGGGAAGCAGTGTGCAGCTGTGACGATCCACAGAGGATTAATGATGCTGCCTCCACAGACATGGTTCCCATTGTACTGAAGACTCACTTGCCATGGCCAGCGTTCAATGGTGGTATCATCACCTCCCACAATGCGTTCAAGTCCAGTTTCACCACAGTCTGCAATTGTAACACACAGTTTGGTGGCATGCACAAGCTGAATAAAAATGAATAGGCACACAAAAAGGAGATCTATTCAGCAAACTGAAAATCATTAAGTAAACTATAAGAGCAGATTATGTGGTACCATCTAGCTTGAAAAACCTCAGGTAGCAGTGTTAAACAAATCCAGAGTACGTGAAGGTCATCTAATAATGATGGATACAAAAAGTATGTTTTCTCCCTAACTTCTGTCTCATTCCGATGCAGCCACACATCTCTATCCCTCCCACCCCTACACTTTTATCTCATGCATACAGCCGCTACTCACCATATTAGAGCAGGACTGCTGCCCTTCTAGAACTACCATGGCAAATCACAGATCTCCATCCCTTTCAAAAAATCTTGGGGGTGGGTGTTTAGTACACAGTGGCTGGCCACAGAATATCCAGCAAGCTTATGTTATGGAAGTGCATGTACTAAACTAACTAATGTGAGCATCATAGCCTATGCAAGTCCAGCAGTAACTATACTCTCCAGCGTCTGTTAAAGGCGAATACCTCTGTGGCTCTCTCCACATAAATCACATTCTTCCCTACCAAACCAGCTGCACCAAGGACATTACCCATCCTGTAGCAGCAAAGTCTGCGGCAAAACCCATGCACACCTTTCAATGGGCAGGCATTTGATGCAGCTCTTGTCTGGAATTAGTGTGAGCAAGGCTGAGAAGTAAGAAGGTGAGATGGATAAGATCAATGATCCCGAGAGGTTTAATCACTGGCAATAATCTCAGTGTGGCTGAGATTTTATGAAAGAGTGTTTGCCAATACTCTTTCTATTCTGAGATCAGCAGTGAGACTAACATAGAATTCCAGCAGTAGTTCACATGCACAACACACACTTTCACCACACCTACAAAACTGGTAGATTTTTTCCTTATGGAAGCAATGATTACTCAGCTGTTATTCATTATATCAGCATGCTTCAGCTCTTTTATATCCAGATATGAAGGTATACTCCTTACAACTTATTACATGCTGATCAGCTGCCAGAAATAGTTATTCCAAAGAGGTTTAGCTTAGAGTGACCTTATTACTTTCTATATTCTACACTATACAGAGTTTCTTTTTTAGAATCATAACTACACATCAGATGCCTTTGCTGAGATGAAGACCAGAATTTTCTCTCTGATTCACATTAAAATAAGTCATGGTTGTAAAGGCAAATTTATCTATAACTAGTCAAAAGGAAAATGCAGACAAGCAGATTTCTTTCCACGCGGTGGTGTTTAAAAATGCCCATTACCCACTATAGAGGACTTTGCCTGTACCTCTCTAACAAATTTGTTCCATAGTTGCACAATTAAGAAGTGCAAACTTTGACTGCTTAACATTTACTTTCCATATGCTTTATAGTGCCATCCTTTCCTTTAATAATTTATCCTTTGTTGACTGGGTTAGCCCCACTAGGCTAGTGGCCACTTTGCAGGGGAGTCTATAGGTGGTAGTTATATTACATGGGGAAATTTGGCTAGGGCATTATGGAACTTCTGCTACTCTTTTTGGAATGTGTACATCCCGTTCCTAGTGCAGTGGCTGCTAGTAGGATGGTGGGTGATGAAGGAAAGATGGCAGAAGGCACACAGACGAATGCCAGTTCTGTGGAGAGCAGTATCAGGCAGTGGTCATTTTTTCAGCAACATTTGTTTGCTGAAGCTGGAAACAATCTAAACGGTGAATCTTGTATTACAATCCTCCAGTTGGGAGGGTTGCTGGATGATTTATTGAAGGAGATGGTGATACAGATGATCTGGAGAATGAAAGAGAGGTTTCTTGGGGGGACATTATAGAAGTAATACAAAAAGAAGCAACGTCTATCCTAAAGAGTGAAAGTGAAATGGAAAAGAAATAATATGCAGTAAAATTGAAACAGGGTGCAAGGGGAGGAATAGAAAAGAAAAAGGTGGAAGAAAATGTAAAGTGAAAGTATGTGGCAAGGATTCTAAATAAAGAAAAAGAATTGGATAGGCATGAAGTTTGGGACAAGTTAATGGTTCCTTTGGGAGTAAAAGTTGAAGAGGCAAGAGCGTTTATTCTTATAAACAGACATTTTGTGACATACATGAGACTATATGCAATGGAAAAATTTCTTGGGGAAACAGAAACACTGTAATCCTTGGGACTTCTATGCAATAAATGCATTTAACAGGGAGACAAAAAAGAAAATACATGTGCAATTCCAAACACTAGAAAGAGAAACTTAGAGGATTTTTAAAGCAAATATGTAGTGTTGAACATTGCAAAGGTTTATGATAAAAGGGGTTTATAAGACAAGTGGATAGGACTTTATTGTGCTAAAGATGGAATATGTATAATTTTATCCTTTTCTAAGTATGATAAATGTTGAAAGAAATAAGAGAGTGTGGTAAAATACTGGAGGCAACCTAGAATATGGAATTGGAAAAGGTCACTTGATTAACTGCGATAAACATGTTATATTTGTGGGGAACTGGGTCATGATGCAAGAAAGGGTGAACTGAATTATAAATGTAACACAATTAGGCATTTATGGGTGGAATATAAAATTGAAACCAACAATAAGGTAAGTGAAGAAAAAAAAGAGAAGTAAATATGCAAAGTGAGGATGCATTAGGAGATGGTGGAAGTGGAAGAAAAATTAAATAAAGAAGACAAAGGAAAACATAAAAAGGAGGAAATATAGGAAGGTTCTGAAATAAATGAGGAAGATATAAACTGGGAAACAGTAAAAGGAAAAAATCAATTGGTAAAAGGACAAGAATATAGGAAAAGAAAATTTAAAGGATTAAGTATGAAAGAAAAAAGGAGAAAAAGTAAAGTTATATTAAAAAAGGGCAAAAGTATAATTTCTAGGAAATTAAGTAAAAGAAAAAATTTAGACTGCTTAGAGTGAGAAAGATAGGGGTTTGGGGATGGCACAATAAATGTGTAGATGTATTAGTATTAGAAAGTAAGAGATTATTAAAATGAAGAAAGATTGCAAACAGAAAATTATGGGGAGAGACGATTTGGAATTTGGGGAATTATTGGTGTGCTGGAAATGCAGTGAAAATATCAGATATAACATTAGCAAGACTAGGAAGATTAATATTGTGGACCTAAGATGGAAACAGGTATATAGAATTATTGCATTATATGCTTATACTATCTGCAAAGAAGAATTTCAGCAGATTCTAGACTATGTAGTGATACATGTGATTATTATAGTGATGTGAAATTTTAACTTAAGAGGCAGTTGAAAAACAAAAGGAAATTTTGTTAGAAAAATTTTAGATGTTGAGATGCGGTAAATTAATTATTTGGGATAAAAGTTCATGGACTTACAAAATGGGTGTTTATAGAACTGGAATAA
The DNA here is from genome assembly GCF_019279795.1 of Protopterus annectens. Lineage (NCBI taxonomy): Eukaryota > Metazoa > Chordata > Ceratodontiformes > Protopteridae > Protopterus > Protopterus annectens. The sequence continues at coordinate 1,365,350,665 of NC_056741.1, forward strand.
ATTACTTCACAGTATCCGGATTAACTATGAGAAGGAGAGACATAACATTTTTTTTTCTTATTTTTCCTAGCCATATTGCTAGATGAAGGAAAACAAGGAATATATAAAAATAGGCAAAGAATAAAAAGGTTAAATTAGAAAACATGGGATGAAGAAGGAAAGAAATTAATAATAGTGTTAGGGAGAGATAATAAGACAGAGTATTTTATAAAAATTGGTCTGAATGGTGGATGACAAGGTAAAATACAAAACAAATTAGAAAGTGGCAGTTTGTCAAGTACAGAGTTCTGAAGCTGGTGTATCTAGATAGGTAGGAGTTCTAATGTCACTGCAGTCAACTAGTATGTGTGTGTGTGTTTCTAGTCAGAAAGTGCTTTTAACAAGAGCTGTTCAATATTTGGCAACTTTTGCCAGAGGTTTGGAGAAATTCTACTGAAATCCAAAGCATCCACTGCTAGAATAAAAAAAAAATAAGTACTTTTTGAGTTTCCTTTGTACTTGCTGACTATTTTATCATATTGCTAATTTTACTGTATTTTCTGCACTTTAAAAATGCTTGTAGCTTTAAGCAGCTAACATATAGCATAGACTAGATTCAGATCTTCTGGTTCACATCTGCTGAATCTAGACTGTATTGTAACACTTTAGCACTATTCCAGCAATCTTGCATTAAGAGGGCCCTGTATGTACCCTTGTGGCAGAAGTATGTAATCTGAGGCTCATCCAAGCTGGGGATTACTGGAGGAAAGCTCATTGTGTGCTTTCCCATTGGTAGTTTAGCTTAAACATGTTTATTCTCATTTCTATTTAAAACCTCACATTCACAGGTAGCTGTCCACAGTGCAACAGTGTTTAGTGGTGTCCTGTATGGATGCAAACACCTTGAAAGACAATTTTCCACTACACATCTGCTAGCGGAACCTTCCCAAGCTTCCATGCTGAATTGTGGGAGATGTACTTACACTATGAATTTGACAAATTCTCTCATGCAACAAACCGGACATCAAACAAGTTGCCAGCGGACACACACAACCTCTCACACAAAACAAGGCCCTAACACAAACCCACATACGTGGAGGTACTTAATAGAAGTCTATCAAAAGATCAGAGACCGCCCAAGTGCAAACCACTTGCATACACTGCAAAGCAAACAGAGTCCACTACACACACACACACACACACACACACACACACACACACACACACACACACACACACACACACACGTCTCAGCAACGCCCCTAAGGCAAAAAACTTCACAACCAAAATGTCCTAATCATAGGCAACTCTGTAGTGAGACACACAGATGTCCCTCTCATCAGCCTGGACAAGGTGAAGGTCACAGTCAGCTGCCAGCATCCATCAAATCATGCATGCACACGAGTCACTCAACAATTACCATTATAACTCTCTCATAGTATATATTGGGGTGAATGACTTGAGATGTACCTCTCTAAACTATATGAAGAGAGAGGTAACTGAACTCTCAGATTGTGTATTTCAGGCAGGTATGTCCCTAGCCCTAAGTAGCATTCTGCCTTCACCAAGGATAATGCCACAATATAGACAACAAATGATTGACTTCAACAATTGGCTTAGCTTCTGGTGTCAATCCAAGGGGATTGAGTATCCATCAGCCTGGGATGACATGGTCAATAGACCATGCTGCTTTGCCAGAGATAGTCTTCACCTGTCTCCTCTAGGCTTTCGGATACTGGCAAAGACACTTGCCTCCTCTATAGTGCCTTTTTAGACAATGTAGAAACAACAAAACTCCCAATGTAAAAAAAATAAACCCACTCAAGGCAAACTCAAAGTTATGCTGCTTAATGCTAAGAGCCTAAGCAGGAAACTGCACTCCTTGGAAGCACTCTTCACCTTGGAAGATGCTGGCATCTTTGCAGTCACTGAGGCATGGTTCAAGGCAAGTGAGAGCACTCCAGCTGTGCAAAGCTACAATGTCTTCCACACATTCAGACCCCAAAATGACAGTGAAAGAACCAAAGATGGAGGCGTATCAATCTTGATTAAAATTGAATACACCTTGAGACTGGTTAAACAGTACAACTGTCTTGAGCTGCTACAGGTCAAACTAACTATAGTGAAAACACCATACCACATTATAGCTAGCTGCTGGTCTCCACCATGAACCAAGAGAAGCACATTACCTACCTGGCCTTGCTAGAGTCACTCACTATACCAACAAACACTTTGGTCATGGGAGATTTCAATTATCCTTCCATTGATTGGGCAACATACACATGCACAAACATGCTCGCCTTGAGGTTCCTGTAGTTTGTCAATAGGAATGCCCTGGGAACAGTTAGTCTGCACCCCATAAGGGACTCAAGTGTCCTTGACTTGGTAGTCTCCAACATGGGGGTGCCACTGCACAACCATCTGTGTGCTGCCCTCCCTAGTAAGGTCAGACTATAATTCATTTGAAGTAAACCAGTCCTGACACCCCCACAGGAGCAAAAAAACCTGAAAACTTTCTCCAGAGCAAAGTGCAGTCTACTAAGTGATGGAATAAAAGTTTCAAACCCCCTCCTAATGCAGCTAACAATGACTCCCATGTAGAGGGGTGAGAACTACACAATTGCTCTGTATAACCACTTAAAAGTATATAGACTTGGCTGTACCTGACCTGATCAAAACCAGGTCTTCTTGAAAAAACAAGCTATCCTGGTGGACTTCATAGATAAGTTTCTTCCTTTTGTTATATAACTTATTTATACTTTAACAGTAACTCCACAGCTTGAACAAGCAAACCAAATCCTCTAAAGGCAGTTACAAGGCTAAATTAGCATCTCTAGCTAAGGATAATCATAAGGCATTCTCTAGCTATGTCCGAAATCTGAAAGGGAATGCCCAGCTATGTGGCAAACTCATAGTGGATGGTACCAGTCAGACTGAACCCCAGAAAATTGCCAACCTGGTAGCTGACAGATTTGGTGTGAATTTCATCCCCTTGTCCCCACCAGCCATACCCGGCACCAATTCCCTACCTAGTATAAATAAAAAAAGCTGGTCATATCCACACCAAAAACATGGCCTCTATGGGACCAGATAACATCCCAGGTGGCTTATTAAACAATCTAAAACAATACCTAGCTGAACACCTTCCACTCTCTGACTACAGCCTGAGCTCTGGCTTTGTTCCAGCAGAGTTAAACTATTCCTGGTGCCATAAAGTCTGCTCTTCAAATATTCCCTTAGAACTAGCCATTTTTTTTAGTTTTAGCACTAAAATCTGTTTCTTTGAGCTCAGCACTTGTTCAGAACTCGTAAGCACTAAATAAGCTTACAAATTACTATAGCACTCAACTTTCCTCACTTGTCTAGAGGAAAACAGTTTTTAGTACTTAATAAACACCTATCCAGGCATGTCTAAGGGTCAGCTCCCGGTGTTTTCTCCTGTCTACCTGATGAATCTGGGCATCTTGGGGCAATGCAGCAATTGCCTCATGTACACAGAAAACCCTCTCCTCCTACCACCAAACACTACACAACCTGTGAGAGATGCACTTCTATAGCCAAACTGGAAGCAAAGCTCTCTTCACATAAGACTGGACTAGACGGTCAAGAGGAGAAGGTAAACACTTGCACCACACCAGTCCCTCAAAACCTACACCACCAAAACACACACATAGAAACACAAAAACACACACCTACATTCATGGAGGCTCTCAATAAAAATCTGCTCAAGCAACAGGGACCTCCAAAGCAGAAACGCAAGCAACCTCCACTCCTCAACACAACCCAAATGACACATAGCCCACAAACTCCATGTGCCACTCAACCACAGCCCATAAGGCATAACAATATACCCTAGTTATAGTCGACTCTAGTCAGGCACACTGATGTTCCAATTACCAGGCTAAACAAGGAGAAAGTTACTGTCGGCTGCCCATTGGGTGCCATGATCCACCACATAACACACGCACTCAGGTCACTCCACAAGTACAAATATGACTCTCTCATTGTCCATGTTGGTGTGAATGACTTGAGACGTACCTCCCTGGACTACATAAAAAGAGACATGGAGGAGCTCTCCGATCTTGTAGCCCAGGCAGGTATGACTCTAGCCCTAAGTAGCATCCTACCATCACCCAGAATGATACCACAGTACAAGGACAAAATTATTGACTTCAACAATTGGCAAAGCTTCTGGTGTCATTCTAAAGGAATCCAGTATCTGTCTGCCTGGGATGACATGATCGAAAGACCATGATGCTTTGCCAGAGATGGCCTGCACCTGTCGCCCTTGGGATTATGGATACTGGGCTCCTGCCACCCTATAGTGCCTTTTTTAGGTAAGGTTCAAATGACAAATTCACCACCTTTAACAGGTATAAGCAAGCAAAATCTGAGGGTAATGCTACTTAATGCTAGAAGTCTACACCTCAAAATGCATTTAGTCGAGGCATTCCTTAAAATGGAGAACATCGACATCTATGCAGTGACCGACCTGGTTCAAGGCTCCAGAGAGCACCCCTGCATTACCAGGCTATAATTCATACCACACCTTTCAGCCACCTAACCTGGACCGAAACACTAAAGGTGGAGGTGTTTCCATATTCATTAAGGATATCCACACCTCCAGGCTAGTTGCGCATACTGCATCTGAGATTATCCAAGTGCAACTAACTCTGGGCAAGACCGCAATCCAAATTGTAACTTGCTACAGATCCCCCACCATGCCCCAGGATTCCCACTCCTCATTTCTTGATGCACTGGAAAATATTAGGGTACAACCCAACACCCTAATAATGGGCGATTTCAACTACCCCACCATTAGGTGGGAAAACTACTCATGTACCAACTTTTTTGCTCAATCTTTTCTGGAATTCATAAATTCCAATGCCTTGGATCAACTTATCCACACCCCCACCAGGGGCAGCAATGTCATAGACCTGGTCATTACCAAAATGGGTGACCGGTGTTCCACACTAGAGGTCAATTCCTTGTTGGTCAGATCTGACCACAAGCTAATCACCCTAGACATCCACATCCCACCCCCACCCACCCATTAGGGAAACCACCTCAAATATTTCTGCAAAGTCAACTTCACGCTTCTTAAGACAGAAGTAGCAAACTTCATGACACCCGTGCAGATAGACAATAGAGGTACGACTACTGAATCCTACACAAATGCACTTTATAAGCACTTGCATGAGTGCATGGATCGTGCTATCCCCAACAGAACCAATATGCTATCCTCCAAAAAAAGGAAGCCAATCTGGTGGTCCCCTGCAATAAACAAACTCTACAACAGAAGAAAGAAACTGTTGCAAAGAAGAGTAAAATCCCATGATTGGAGGAACTCCCTGGTCAGCCTCAGTAAGAAGCTGAGATCCCTCATAAAATCCCCCAAAGTTAGTTATGAAAACAAAATCGCCACCGATTCTAAAGACATACACAAAGCATTCTGTAGCTATGGTCAAGAATCTCACTAGCAATACTCAGATCTGCTCCGAGTTACAGCACTAAATATATAGAACCAACTGATATGACCATCATCCTGGCAGATAGGTTCAGTGATAACGTTGCCCCCCTCTCACCCCCTAAAGGGCCCATCTCTATACCAGAAGAATGCAAAGTTCCTGTAATCACGGCTGCACAGGTAAAAACCACACTCTCCAAAGCCAAGAACACAGCATCCATGGGACCTGACAACATCCCTGGCTGCGTTTTTTACACAAACTGCAGAATGAACTGGCACCCCACCTAAGCACCATGTTCAATCATAGTCTCACCTCAGGCTTTGTGCCCACTGAATAGCACACAGTGACGGTTATCCCACTCCACAAAGGGGGAGCCACTACAGACACTAGAAACTACCTCCCCATTAGCCTAACGAGCCTGGGCTGCAAGGCCATGGAACATATCATCATGGATCTTAAACAAAGACATTGGTAATCTCCAAACTCTGGACCCTACAAAGTGTGGGTTTATAAAAGGCAAATCATGTCTCCTAAACCTGATAGACTTCTTTGAAGCAGTCACCAAAGCCGTAGAAGAGGGTAAGGTGGTTCACACAGCCTATCTGGATCTCGCCAAGGCTTTTGACATCATTCCCCACTCTGGAATTAGAGATAAACTCACTAAACTAGGTATAAATCCCTATATCACAAGATGGGTTGCCAACTGGCTTACTGATTGAACCCACATTGTGAAAGTAGCAGACTCCAAATCCGACTTCAGACCAGTGACAAGTGGAGTACCACAGGGTTCAGGGGTTCAGTCCTGGGTCCTCTCCTGTTTGGTATCTACTTTTCTGAAGTACAGGCTAATGCAGGTAGTCTTTGGCTAACAAAGTTTGCAGATGACTGCATACTAGGAGCCATAATCAAAACTCCTAACAATGTGGACATCCTACAAAAGGGCCTCACGGAGACAGACGCCTGGTGTCAAAGCCATGGCCTCATGCTCAATGTAAAAAAGTGCATTGTCATCCCCTTTGGTAAAAACTCTGTACCCATGAGCTACCACATAGGTGGTAGTCTACTTAACACCGAAAGTGTGATAAGAGACCTTGGGACACAGGTGGACAGTAGTCTCTCCTTTGATAAATCACATCGCCACAGTAGTCAGGAAATCCTTCTATGTGGCACACTTCATCACAAAAGATTTCTCATCCAGGAAAAAAAGAGGTCATTGTTCCCCTCTACTCATCACTCATTAAACCCATTATAGAGTACAATACCCCTTTTGGTATGTACCTCACAAGACATCTACAACAACTGGAAAGGCTGCAGAAATACCTCACAAAGAGGATTACTGGCCTCAAACAGATGCCCTGTGCCGACAGTCTCAAAAAACTCCAGCTTTACTCCTTCACATATCCCCTACTCAGAAGCAATCTCTGCCTAACATACAAAGCTATGTCAAACCCAGAGCTGTTGGACATGCTCCACTTAAAGAAATCTCAGTCCCTCCGAGCTACATGATCTAGGGACCTATACCTTGTCACCACAATAAACAGAACATGCTGGAGGGATAGATTCCTGTCCCAGAGACTTCCCATACACTAGAACAAACTACCTATCTATATCAAACAAACTACCTATCTATATCAAACAAAGCTCCTCATTAGCACTCAAGAAAAATCTTGATGATTGGATGGGAAATAGGAAATTCACCCCGGGGATCACCTCTGTGGCTCTGCTTGACAGGGGCACAGGAAAATAATTTTCTTGGGTGGCGAAAGCCAGGGTATCTTTTTGGCTAGGCTTATATAGGCCCTAGGGCCAATAGCCTAGTACCTACCTTATGAGTGGAGAACTGCAACAGTAATCCCACTGTACAAAGGGGGTACATCAATCGACCCTGGGAACTATAGACCCATGACCAGCCTCATCTGCAAGGCCATGAAAATAATCATCATGGATCTTATCAACAAGGACATAGGTGACCTTCAAACTCTTGACACAAACCCAGTTTGGCTTCATTAAAGGTAATTCTTACTTATTAATCCTGGTTGACTTCTTTGAGAATGTCACCAAAGCCCTGGATGAAGGGAAAACCGTACATACCACCCATTTTGACTTGGCCAAGGCTTTCATCACAATCCCCCACTCGGGTATCATTGAGAAACTCTCCCAGCTGGGGATTAACCCATATGTCATTAGATGGGTAGCTAATTGGCTCGCTGACAGAACACATACTGCCAAAGTTGAGGAGTCCACCTCTACCAGTAGACAAATTACCACTGGTGTACTACAAGGATCCATGTTGGGCCCTCTACTGTTTCTAATCTATTTCTCAGAAGTTCAGGTGAAAGTAGAGGCCTGTGGCTTACCAACGCCACTGATTGCAAACTGGGCACAAACACAGAGTCCCCCACTGATCTTAACATTTTACAAAAGGGGCTAATGCAAATGATTGGTGCAAAGCTATGGACTAAAACTAAAACACAAAACAAGTGCATTATTATCCCCTTTGGCAGAGAGGAAATCCCTACAAATTACAATATTGACAGCACCCCCTAAGCTCAAACCCAGTGGTGTGAGATTTGAGAATAAAGGTTGATAGCAACCTAAACTTTGATCACCACATGTCTACAGTGGTAAGAAAAGCCTTATACATTGTACATCTCACAAGTAGGGGCATCACATCCAAGACTAAGGATATTATAACTCCTCTCTACTCGACCCTCAGACCACTTGTTGTGTCTTTCGGCTTTTCCCGGTTAGGGGTCCCCACAGCGGAACTCCGGTCCGCTAATGATTGGTAGTTGATTTTTACGTGCCGAGTTACTAGCCCTGATGCACAACCTTCAACGAAAGTACACCCATTCACACACGTCTCCACGCAGAAGATGCTCTAGCTGAGAATCGAACCGGACAGCGTCTTACTGTGAAGCGGCAACACTACCACAGCACCACCACCGCATCGACCCTCAGTCCACTAATAGTGTACAATGTTCCCTTTTGCATATATTTTTACCAGACAACTGCAGCCACAGACGTTTCTCACCAAGAAATTCAGGGCCTCCAAAACATGACCTACATGGAAAGGTTGAAAGCCCTGTCACTGTACTCTATCTTACAGACTGCTGAGTGGTGCCTTGTGCCAGGTCTACAGAGCAGTCTCTGACCCTGCCCCAGTGGAAATGATGCAGGTCTGGTTGGGAGACTGAAATTCACCCCCTGGTGTGGCACCTATGTCCTCCATGGACAGGAGCAGCCAGTGCTGATCATAGACTCACCCTGCAAATAAAGACCATCTAACCATGTTCAATTAGGGAACACTGGTATAACATGGCTAGGCTTGTAAAGGCTCTAGGGCCATTAGCTTAGTAACCTCCTATGAACCTACAAGTAAGAAAAGTAGATGAAGTACAGAAAAGTATATAAACATGGGTTAAAAATTTAGAAAAAATGAGTGTATTTTGATAAAATAAATGGTATAGAAGAAAATATGGAAAAAAAAAAAAAAAAGAGTCATTATTCAAGCAGAGGTATTTTTCTCAGGGAAAAGCAGTAGTAGTATCAGCATATTTCAGAAGGCTGGTGAAGAAACATAGTTGCGTTACAAGATAAATTAAACCTGTAAAAGGAAAATATAAAGAACCCAGGGAACAAACTGGATAAAATAAACCATAAAAAGTACAGTGTACCTACCATAAATGTAGATGTTAGAGTGTATTCTATGTTGCAGTCATTACTCTTGGGTTATCCTGCTGGCAGGCTACCTGCACTCGGCCAGAATTCCAAAGTCTAGTTCCGGCATCGGTTGCTGTCACCTCTTCCCTGACGTCAATGCGCCAGGGGTATAAAAGATGCAGCCGATACCATTTTCTTCAGTTTTTCTTGCCCCAGATGTCAGGTGCCCCAAATAGGTAGGCTAAAAAATATAGCAATAAGAAATGCATGCACAAAAATAACATTTCCTTCATCTACAAGCAAATACACCAAAAAGGTTGTATAGGATAGAGAAGTGTAGATAAGTCCCAGCAAAGAGAAGGGGGATGGTGGGTTGGTAACCTGGACTGCAACAGTGAATACACTCGAACATCTACATTTATGGTAGGTACACAACTGTACTATGTTCATCGCGTTTCACTGTTGCAGGCATTACTCTTGGGTTGAATTCCAAAGCTGAGGATGGGTGGCTGGGCTAAATAGGATTAGGAGAGGTTATGAGGCCCTGCAGAACTGCAGTGGCAAAACCTGCTCTGGACTTAGAGAGGCAAGTGGTAGTGCTTTGTAAAGGTGTGTACTGAACTCCAAGTTGCAGCCTCTAAGATTTCTTTAGTTGGTACTCCTCTGAGGAAGGCTGCTGAAGTGGCTGCTGCTCTGGTGGAATGAGGCCTAAGGCCCTTAGGCATTGATTTGCCATGTTGAGAATAGCAGAAATGGATGCAATGGCCTATCCATTTAGAAATAGTCTGTTTGATATAGCCTTTCCTTGTGATCCTGCAGCATATGACACTAAAAGTTGCTCAGTCTTTCTGAAAACTTTAGTTCTGTTGAAGTAGAAGCGTAATTGCCTGTGTATGTCCAAAGAATGCGGAATGTTCTCATCCTTGTTCTGTGGATTTGGGTAAAAGGTAGGCAAGTGAATGGTTTGATTGAGGACCACACTGGACACCACCTTAGGCATAATTGTAGGGTTTGTCCTCAGAGAAACACTGTCTGGATGAAAAATGATGAAAGGTTCCACAGCCATGAGTGCTTGTAACTCCGAGACTCGCCTTGCAGAGGTTATGGCTAGGAGCAGAGCTGTTTTCCAGGATAAGAATTTAATATCTGCTGTTGATGCTGACTCGAAAGGAGGCAGTGTGAGTTTTTCCAAAACATAATTGAGGTCCTAGGCCGGAATTGGTGCTCTCCTTGGAGGCCTAATGTCTTTGGCCCCTCTGAGGTATTGCCTTATTAAAGGATGAGAAAAGATAGGTGGTTCCATATTGTAATGTGCAGAAATGGCAGAGGCATGAATCTTAACTGATGAGAAAGAAAGGCCTTTGTTCAGCATCTCAGTTAGGTATTGTAGAATCTGAGGAATATTTGGTACAGACATGTCAATGCCTTGGTTCCAAGCACAGAATCTTTTCCATTTTTCTGCATAAGATTTTCTGGTACTGGGCATCCATAACAGCTTTTGAAAGAGGAGTTTTCTGAATGGTTACATTATCCACCATGCTGCCAGATTTAAGGTCCTGAGTTGGCTGTGCAGGATCTGATCATTTTGTTGGGTCAGCAAGTGAGAAGTTTGAGGCAATATCCATGCTGGACCTTGAGACAAGCTCTTTAGGACTGGGTATCAGTGCTGGCGTGGCCAGTCTGGCGCAATCAATCATTTTTGGCTTCTCTTGTCTGACCTTTAGGAGTACTCTGGGAAGGAGAGGCAGAGGAGGAAAAGCACATACCGTTAGATTTTTCCAGCTGAATGATAGGGCGTCCACTTTCCATGCTTGCTTGTGGTAAATCCTTGTGCAAAATCTCTGCAATTGACAGTTTTGAGGGGAGGCAAATGGGCATCCCCATTTCCTTATTATCATCCTGAAGACTTGTGGATCCAGTTTCCATTCGTGGGGATCCATGAGGTTTCTGCTTAGTTAGTCTGCCAGAGTATTTGTTTTTCCTGGCAAGAATTGTGCTTTTAGGTGAACTTGAAAAGCCAATGCTGTGTCCCATAAGGTCATTGCTTGTCGACAGAGGGGGTAAGAATGAGTACCTCCCTGCTTGTTTATGTACCACATGACCATAGTGTTGTCTGTCTTTATCAGTAATTGTCCTGGTTGAAGCAGGTCCTTGGAAGCTGTCAGGGCATTTTGAACAGCTAGCATCTCTTTTTGATTGATGTGAAGATTCATCTGATTTGCAGGCCATGTGCCCTGAATACATTTTCCTGCCATATGTGCCCCCAAGGCATAATCTGATGCATCCATTGTCAGTGTCTGTCTGGGTGTGGGTAAACTGAATGGCAGACCCTTGTTGTGGTGACAGGCTTCTGCCCACCATAGAAACGCCTGTTGTAGGCAGGGAATGAGTGAAATTACTGTCTTCAGGCTGTGGCAATGCCGAGTCCAAACACTTTTTGTAGTTTCCTCATATGCAGTCTGGCATATGAAATTAGTAGAAAGCAGGATGCCATGAAACCCAAGGCCTGCAGGATTTTCCTTGCAGATAAGTGGGTTTTTGTTGCCAATTTCTTGAAGTAAGTAGTCAGTTGTTTTTGCTCGTTTTTACGTGAGATAAGCCATCTGGGTAGTTGTATTTAAGCTTGCACCCAGGAATATTATCTCTTGAGAGGGCACTAGTTTTGATTTCTTTTCATTTACTGTGTACCCTAGGACAATTAGTAATCTTTTTACAAACGCCAGATGCTGTAGAAGAGTGTCTTTGTTCTCTGCTTGAATTAGGCAGTCGTCCAAGTACGGATATATTTGAATTCCTTTTTGTCTGCAAAACGCAATTACTGGTGCCAGGCATTTTGTAAAGACCCTGGGCACAGTAGATAAGCCAAAGGGCAGTGCAGAGAATTGATAATGCATTGAGCCAGCTATGAATCTGAGGTATCTTCTGCAAGACTGTCTGATTGAGACATGCAGGTATGCCTCTTTTAGGTCCAAAGTTACGAGCCAAGCTCTCTTGCCCAGCATGGGCAGTAGCTGCTGAAGAGTCAACATCTTGAATTTTGGAACTTCCAGAAATGTATTTAGTATAGACAGGTCCAGAATTGGTCTCCTGGTTTTGTCTTTCCTGGGTACTAGAAAAAGTCTGGAGTAAAATCCTTGCCCCTGTTCTTGTTGTGGTACTTGTTGAATGGCCCTCATGTTCATGAGGGCTGAAATTTGTTTTTGTATCTCTGCCCATTGATTGTGTGGCAGGTCTGGCATGCCCTTTGACCTTGGTAGAGTATGAAAATGGAACCTGTAGCCTTGGGACACTATGTTCAGAACCCATTTGTCTTGGGTAACCCATTTGCCAATTTGATGAAAAAAGTGCTAGTTTTCCTCCTAAGTGGGATGTCAAAAGAAAACTGCTTGGAACTGGTAGAGGAATGTCATTGGGACCATTTCCTGTAAGGCTGCGATTTGTCTTCTCCGCTTTTGGAGGTAGGAGCACCCCATTGTTTAGGTCTGTATGAGCCTTGGGGTTGAGATCTGCCCCTGGAACGTCTGTATCTGCCTCTTTGTGGTCTGTCTGAGACTGGAAAGGACCAATTTTTAGAAGGCCAGTTTCTGCTAAACCTGGGTAGCTGTACCTGTAAGAAATCCTTTACTGTCTGCATGGATTTTGCTTTACCCTCCATTAACACCTCTTCTGCTTTAGTACCAAACAAAGTGTCATGTAATGGTGCATCTAATAATTTTGCTTTAACATGATCAGGCAGATTTTGTTCCTTTAACCAAGCATGCCTCCTAACAGAACCTGTAACAGCAGCCCTGAAAGAGGCCTCCAGCTAATCATAACCACATTGCAAAGTATGCTTTCCCACTTGTTCAGTTGCATGCAATAATTCCTGCAATTCCTTGTTCTCTGCACATTCAGTATTTGTCAACATTTTTTGTTTAAGTAGTGACATTAAATATTGCTGATATTTAAGCATATGAAATTGACAATTTAAAGCCCTTACAGCCAGGGAAGCAGAAGTGTAAACTTTTTTCCCCCATCTGTCTAGAGCCCTAGAATCCCTATCAGAGGGGACAGGGTTTTTCGCAATGGAAGCTTTAACCCCCTTGGGACCCTGAGAAATAGTTTCTGGGTCTGCTGCGGGGTTTTTATATAGGAATTTAGGAGAATCCGGGATCCTGTAGTATCTGTCTGGCTTAGCAGGTGCAGGGGGTAAAGAGTCAGGGGACAGTCCGGACTCTGAAAATACATCTACAATGTCTACAACAGGTGGAATAGCTAGGGGTCTGTGCGGAGGAAGAAGCAGGAAGTCTCAGAGTCTTTTCTTAGACTCGGAATAATCTTGGCTCCCCAGTGGAAATGCTCCCTCATAGTATGCAGCGTTTCCCCAAAAGAATAGTCCTCAGGAGGAGAGGCTGAAGGAATGAATTCTTCAGCATCAGAATCCTCATAGGCATGGGGTAATCTTGTTCAGAAGAGGAATCAGAGGAAATAGAAACCCGATCAGAAGAATCATACTATGTCTCTTGCCTAGGCCTCTTATCAGGAGGGGGATGGGAGCCCCTGATCAAAGTAATTAAGTCTTCGGCCATTTTGATCATCTGTTTTTTAGGCATGGAAGTCCGAATAGGAGAATGCTATACTTGTTTCTTTGTCTTTAGTCTTTGAAGCTGAGGATGGCTTAACATATAGTTGTGTCGGTCTGTAGACACCCTCAGAAGCAGATGCCTGCTCAGCGGCTCCGGACCCATCTGAGGGATTTATTTCAGTGTGCCCAATACCTTGAGTTTCCAGAGGCCCAGTTGGCTCCACATGGAGTCAGTAGTGGCCTGTGGCACTGAGGTAGCGGGCACCAGGGGCTGCGAAAGCGCCTCACTGAGAACCGGCGACTGGCCTAGAAGAGGCTTCGTCGTCGGTTTTGGACCTCGGATGCCTATCCTTGTCCTTGCGTTTTTTGTAAACTTCGGTTGTCGGCTGTTCCGCCGGCATTATATAATTGAATCATTGGCCAAAGTAATGAAAAGCAAAATCGAACTGACACTTGACAGTGCGTTGGTTGAATCTAGCACAAAACCAACAGCTAGCAACATTGTGATAAGGGCCTAGGCAAGGAATACAGTACGAGGGAAAATCCTTATGAGGTATTTGCTTCACACAAGAAATACAAGTGTTAACTTTTTCTGACATCGGTCTGGAGCAAGACAAAAGTTTCCCCAACAGGGTACTTAGCTTTAATGAAAACTTCGGTTCTGAAATTCAGATTTAAAAATCTCAGGAGTCGGCCGACTGGCACTTGCGAACTGCTTTTGCTTCGGGCACCGCGTGGCAAGAAAGACTGAAGAAAATAGTCAGCTGTGATCTTTTATACCCCTGGCGCACTGACGTCAGGGAAGAGGCGACAGCAACCAATGCTGGACCTAGACTTTGGAATTCTGGCCGACTGCGGGTAGCCTGCCAGCAGGATAACCCAAGAGTAATGACTGCAACAGTGAAACAAGATGAACATCAGCATACTATGTAAATGTAAAATAAAAATGCTGCACCAATAATCCCAGCCAAACTGATGAAGTTCCTGTGCATTGGAACAAAAGTGCTAAGACTGTGGTTAATAAACATTTGGCTGGGACTATTGGTGCAGTGTTATTTTTATTTTAAAGTATCCAGGAACAAATTATGAATATTGTAGTAGAGTATGTGCAAGAAATGTTGAAATAAAAAGAAAAAAACTGAAGATAATATGGGAAGTAAAAACATTTTCAGAACAAGAAAAAGTCTGAAAAGAAGATACCTTTATACAAGTTAAAGTATTAGGACAAGTGAATATAGATTCTTCTCCAAGACCAGAAGGATTATGATACAAATGTATACAAATTTAATGGGACAGCAAAAATTTAAAGATTTTGAATGAATGGTTAAATGAAGGTCTCATGTATAAAGAATTCTTTAGCGGGATATTTAAATTTATATGGAAAAAAGAAAGAAAAAACTGGAGACTGGTACTACTAAATAATAATGACTAAGATTTTTATGAAAATAACGCAGAAGAGAACTGAAACCAAGATAGAAAGCTTTATGGAAGATAGTATGTGTGTATATATATATATATATATATATATATATACACATACATACATATACACACATTATATATATATATATATATATATATATATATATATATATATATATATATATATATACATATACATATATCTCATAAAGGGGGTGGGATGTCAAGAATTAATAATTGAGAGAGAGAGAGAGAGAGACTGACTGACTGACTGTGGATCTGTGGATATAATAGAAGAAAAGAAAAACTTATTGTAGGCATTTGATACAATAGGATATGAAATTCTATGGGTGAAATACAGTATAAAAGTGAGAAAATTAGGATCATAGGAAGTTACTAGGCTAATGGCCCTAGGGCCCTTACAAGCCTATCCAAGTTTTTACCCTTATTTCCATGATCAACACCTATTACCCCTGACCAAGAAGTCGGACCTCAGGGTGAATTTACGGTCACCCATCCAATCGTCCAGATTGTGTTTGAAGAGGACCAATGAGGTGCTTTGTTTGACATGAAGTGGGAGTCTGTTACAAAGGTTTGGTAACCTCTGGGAGGCAAATATGTCCCTCCAGCAGGTTTTATTAATGTCACATACCAGGTTAAGGTCTTTAGAAGTAACTGATGTGCTGTTTGACTTTCAGATATGAAGCATTTCCAATAATGGAGGATCAGAGATTGCCTTATATGCAAGGCAGAGATCACCTCTGAGCAGTCTGTATGAAACAGAATAAAGTGACAGTGATTTCAGATGATCCCCATAGGGCAGATGGTGAAGACCTTGAATTTTTCTTGTGAGGAACCTTTGTGGCATCTACAAATTGCTGCAGGTGCTTTGAAATGTATATACGAAAAGAGGCGTTGTACTCAATTATTGGCCTGATGAGGGAAGAGTACAGGGAGGTTATAACTTTTTTTCTGGATGCAATACCCTTACTTATGAGATGAGCAATATAGAATGCCCTTCTTACCACTGTGGAGTAATGGTGTCAAAGGTAAGGTTGCTGTCAACCTGTGTGCCCAGGTCTCTCACCACCGAGTGCGTACTTAAGGTGTTGCTACTGATGTGGCAGTTAGGAGCATCACTTTTACCAAAAGGAATGATGATACTTTTCATTACATTGAATTTAAGGCCATGAATTTGGCACCAATCATTTATTTGTGTATGGCCCTCTTCTAGGATGTTGACATCATTTGGAGATTCTATGACTGCAGTCATCAGCAAATGTTGTCAGCCACAGATCTTTAGTTCTTGCTTGTACTTCAGAGAAATAGATTCCAAACAGTAGAGGTCCCAGGACTGATCCCTGTGGAACACCACTGGTTACAGGTCTGCTGTTGGAGGTGTATTCCCCTATTTTGACTGTACGAGTTCTATCAGTGTGCCAGTTAGGGACCCATCTAACGATATAAGGCTTGATGCCTAGTTGGGTGAGTCTGTCAATGATACCCGAGTGGGGGATAGTGTCAAAAGCCTTGGCTAAGTCCAGGTAGACTGTATGCACAGATTTCCCCTCATCCAGGGCCTTGGTGACTGTCTCAAACAAGTTTACTAGGTTTAACAGGCATGATCTCCCTTTGACAAATCCAAACTAAGTAGGGTCAAGTGTTTGGAGATTACTTATAGCTTTGTTGATAAAGTCCTTGATGATTTGTTCCATGGCCTTGTAGATAAGGCTAGTCAGGCTAATAGGTCTATAGCTCCTGGGGTCAGTGGAAGCACCACCTTTGTGCAAGGGAGTAATGGTGGCAGTTTTCCATTCAGCTGGTATGAAGCCAGTGCTTATACTAGGACTGAAGAGAGTATGCTATGGTGTTGCCTATGCATGTTGAAGCCACTTTTAGGACGCAGCCTTGGATGTTATCAAGTCCCATAAATGCTGTATTTTTGGCCTTAGAGAGGGTTTTTATAACCTGCTCTTTAGAGATACAAGGTGGGGACAGGTGGTAGGAATGCCATGGGGTATGTGTGGCGGGGACAGGGGAGTGAAGTTTTTACAGAACCTGTCAGACAACAGGTTAGCCATGTCCACAGGCTCAGTATATGTGGCAACTACTAGTTCTGCACAAATCTGTGCCTTTCCTTTTAGGTTACAGATGCAACTACAGAATGCCTTGTGGATGTCCTTTGTTGAAGCTTGGACTTGTAGCTTCCTTTGGAGAACTTCACAAGAAGTCTTATTTGCTTGTTTAAGCTGAGGAGTGAGCGTTTCCAGTTTAGGAGGGCTCGCTACCTCTTACTCTTAGACGGCAATTTCTTCCTCTTATTGTAAAGCCTGTTTAAGGCAGTTGCCCACCAGGCAGGCTTGTTTGTCCTTGAGGAGCTTGTTTTTGTCCTATCAGGTACGGCAGAGTCAATGCAGTTATACAGGCAGTTGTATAAAGCATTGGTGCAGAGCTTGGCATAGCTGCCACTTCATTCTGAGGGAGGAGGTGCAGTAAAGCTATTTATGCCATCCTATAAGAGGTTATAATCTGCTTTGGAGAAGTTTAGCTTAGTTGGTGCTGGGGGCTGGGTTAGGTGTGATAGCTACTTTGAATGAGACCAATTTGTGGTCAGATCTCATCAGGGAGGACCTCACAGTGGGGGTGCTACAGTGGTCCCACATATTGGTGAGCACCAGATCAAAGACATTGGCATCCCTTGTGGGGGTGTCAACCACCTGGTCCAGGGAATTGCTGTTAATGAAGTCAAGGAACTTTGTGCAAGTGAGTTTGGGCATGAGATTTACCCACTCAATGGATGGGTAATTAAAGTTGCCCAAAACCATGGTGTTAGGATGCATCTTGTTAGACTCAAGTAGATCCAAATGGGAAGAGTGGGTGCCCTGATTCATGGAGGGGCTCCTGTAGCTGGCAATTACTTGAATAGGTGTCCTACCAACAGCTGATTGCACCTGAAGTGTCTATAGGGAGTCGTACTGTTTAGCCAACCAGTCTGGAGGTATATTTATCTTTAATGAATATTGATCCACTGCCCGCTTTAGTTTTCACACCTTCAGTTTGAGGTCTGAACATGTGGAAGGAGATGTAACCTGGTATGGCTGGGGTGCTCTCCATAGCCTTGAACGAGGTCTCCATGACTGCACAAATGTCTGCGTCTTCCATGGTGAGGACAACTTCCAGTGAGGGCAGTTTGTTTTGAGACTCCTAGCATTTAGCAGCATAACCTTGTGGGTGCTTTTAGGTGGACTATTTATGCATGTCTACTTATAGAAATAAATACATCTAATAAGGTGGGGGTGTAAGACAGGGATGTCCAATGAGTTGTATACTTTTTGCTCTAGTTACGAATGTGTTATGCAAGATAAATTTTAACATGAAGGAGGCTACATATTGTATATATGTATATATATATATATATATATATATATATATATATATAAATGTATGAAGGGTTAAGAATTCCAGTTAACTTACGTGGATGTAATATTTTGTTTAAATGATTGTACAGCTGCAATAGGTATGACTTTAAACAAAGAGAAAAGGATATGGTGATGTGGTTAAGATAGGGGAATATATTATTACAATGAAACAATGAATGAAGTTTCTGTGCTAGGTATAATATTTGGGAATAAGATTTTATGTAGAATTTGGTGGGAAAATAGAATTAAAAGAAATTTGTTCTTTTCTGGAAAACAGTTTATCATTTATAAAAACATATGTGGCAAGTGTATTTATGTTGCCAACAATATTTAAAAAAAAATACTTTAGACAATGTTTTCATTAATATGGGATTGTAGATTAAATCCAGTAAGAAGTGGAGTTTTGTATCTGACTACAGAAGAAGGCGGTTTAGGTTTTGTAAATCCTATGGTATATGCTGCTTGGCTAAACTTGTATAAAGTGTTGAAGTGGATAAATGAGAAATACAAGAGATTAGTTGAAAAATGTTTAAATGCAAGTATGATAAATGGAAGATGATGAAAAGGAGCAAAATGGACTGAATATATGAATGAAGAGATGAAATACCAAGAATGCTAATGTGGATAATAAAAATTGACAACATAGAAAGAGAGTAAAGTGTGCTATAAAAATATATGCAATATTATGTTAACTTGTGAAAATTTAATGGAAGAAAAAAGTAAGATATAAAATGAGAAATAAATGGTGTGATAAAGTAGTATGTAAAGATTTTTTTGTGGAGCTCGGTAATAAAAGTACCAGTAAAATGAAATATGCCATATAAAAAGCAAACTGAAAGAATGTTTATATTGTGGGGGGAAAGGAAACTATAAACATTTAAATGTAAAAAAACAGTGAAAGTATGAGAAAGCGTAAGGAAAATGTTTTTGATGATATAAAAGAAGTGGAAAATATAAATATGGATATGATTAAATACAGTTATTTTAAGAATATAAGAATATGTTAAAAATAAATGTTTAGGTTATATGGAATGAAAGGAGATATGAAATTATGTTTAATGGAAAATAGATTTTGGCAACAATATTGAGTAAAATCAGTGTTATGGAAAAAGGAGTGCGAGTCCAATAAGGAAAAAACTTGATATAATGTATAATAGTAAAGGAAGGAAATGGAAAATTGTATATTTGTACATATATAAATATGCATTTCTGTAAATATCATGTAAATAATGTTTTTTTTGTATAAATAAAGGACCCCTACTCTTTTTGATAGGCACAGTGTCATCTTTTCCATCCACCCACCCACCTACTCAGGGCAGATGGGGTCTCAGTTTAGCATCCCATTTGAAGGGTGACACACTCGCCTCCCTTATGCTGCACTACAGTCAGCCATTGATCTACCTGGTATGGGAATAGAACCCTAGCCTGTTGCCCAAAAGGTGATCATGCTAACTGTTGCACCACTGGTAATATTTTTAAGTTATTCATTGGAGGTACAAAACATTAGCAAGTACTGTGGCTCCTCCTCCACTGACCAGACTGGAAATACAATTATCTTTGATTGCAGTTTTCTTATCCTCACTCTATACTCCAAGGCTAGACAAGGGATAAGGTCATGTTTATTTTATGAATGTTGGAAAATGGTGGAAGCAGAGAGGAAAATGCGTTTAGAATACTGTAAAGGGTTAAAATGAAATTGCATTTGTTTTCAAAAGCTTAGGGTATGTGTTACAGCACCATGATTTTAAACATGGAAAAAGTACAGAATGTTGTTTCATTTCCTGAGCCAGCATTCTTTCTAAATCACATAATAAAATAAAGCATTTCCATACTAAGCTAAATAACACAGATAGGAAATTGCAAATTTATTTTTATTTGACCAGACATAGTTTCATTAGATATTTAGTAAATGGTTTGAATAAACTGTATTATCAACAGTATTAGTGAGCATTTTTCTATTGGATGCTAGCAGTAGTATGACTGATAAAGTTTATGGGCCAGACTCAATAAAGCCTATACTAAGTGTATATGGTATGTATTCAAGAACATTCTTATCACATTTTTATGCTTTCTAGTCACTCAAAGATTACATTAAGTGTACATGTTATATACACTTTGTGGTAACCTTTATGAATCCCTGTCAACATTTAGGGCTGCAAGAATATCAGTAGGAAAACTAAAATTAGGAGAAAGACGATACGAGTTAGGGCTGTGCTGTCAGCTCAATCAGACAATCAGAACAGTGTACACTTACTGTAGGAGTTATTGCATCTTGAGGTGTTGCTTTGTTAAAAAGTTTTCCTATAAAAGATCATGAATTCTTTAATTTGGAAAGACATTTTCTTGGGTATGCTCTCCCACATGTGTTATTTTTATTTAATAAATTATTTTAAACATAACTGAAGTTTATTTTATGATGCTTTAACCTTAAGAGATGGTGCCATTAAGACTCAGGTTTTTTGAACTGCCTGGAGCTGCTTCTGTAAAAAATCACTTTTACTGGGCCCTTTGATAGTTTTCTGTCTAGTGTAGTTTCTGCAGCATAAGTTCACAACTGCACCTCTTTTTAGAGTTTTCAGTCTTGGCAGGCCTTGATAAGCATAGCTTTTTGTGTGTGTCTGAGGGAAAATATGAGATTGGGCATTTTAACATTGTAACCTTCTTCTACAAGGAGAGTGAGCGTGGGCATTTTAACACTGCAAGCTTCCTTTACAACGAGTGTGGGCATCATAACATTGTAAGAGTTCTTTACAATGGGATCAAGATATACATTTCAGAATTGTAACAAAGACAGCCATCTTTATTTAGATAAATGGCATGAGCTGACTAAAAAGGACAGTAAATTACCTTTTCCACTTGCAAGTACGTTTGATAGAAATATTTTGCTAAAGTTGCAAAGAAGACTTTGAGAAAACGGTAATAAACTCCCTGCTGGCTGCTGGTTAGCCTTATGTGCATTGCAGGTAGAACCCAAAGATAGGGAAAGAGATTCTATAGATTCTGTACTTTAAAACATACTACTAAACTCAAAAGACAGTTACAAGCAGCTACTAAGACTGTTAATAGTCTACAGCATTCTGATGGTCAGGAACAAGGTGATTATGGGCTTTATCATCTTAGGGAATTACAGAAATTATAACTTAGCAGACTTGAGTCGTCTGATGACGCCTGCTTAGTTTTGCCCACTGCACTACCATCTCCCTCTGACCAGAAGAATTCTACTCTCTCTTCCACCTCAAAGACCACTACCTCACCACCTTCTCAAGGAAGGCAACCTTCTGAGTTGTCCACCTCCACTAGCCAAATGATTCAACCCCTCAGTTGCCTCAATCCTCTAGCCAACCTAATACTTCTTCCTCTTCTTTTGTTTCAGACCGTACCCAGTCTAACGTGCCTCAAATATTTATTAGCATTCTGAGGTGGCATACAAAGGGGGTATTTTCTTCTTTCCCTAGATGGCAAAAACTACAATCATGTAAATGCGTTACTCAATGTCCAATAATTATACATAGGAATGGTTACTTTGGTCCTGAAATTTAAAGAAGATTCTAATTCCTCCTTAGAGGGAGTAGTATACTTACTCCAACCACTCATCTATATCCTCTACAAGTCCCAAACCCAGCACGTGGCAGAGATGAAGCAGCCCCTTCTTCCATAAACATAGTTTGCCCTTGGTCTGAACTAGATTTTGAAACTATTTTAGACTCTTTTCCATCAATCAGTTCAAACCCAACAAAATATACAAGAATTTTGAAAGGGAAGTTCAGCTGCAAAATCCTATTTTAGAGAATCTTAGAGCTGTAATGGACACATCTATCCCACTAGACTTTTTTTAAAATTTATTTGGGATCATGCTAATATACCAGACCCTATTCCCCAGTATATGGATACAGAGGCTTTTCAGGCAGCTAGGACTTGTTTATTGCAAGCTATTACTGCAGTATGTCCCCTGGTACCTAACTGGTCCCAAATAAACGCAGTCACACAAAGAGAATGAGTCAGTTGAATCCTATTTACGGCACATGACAGATGCTTTGAAACCTTCTCAGGTTATACAGAACCTACTGAAGGTCAGGCAGCAAGTGGTCTCTCAGCTGCTTTTCTCAGTGGCTTATTGCCCCCCATTTGAGATCATTTAAAAAAGGTTTGTTTAACCTGGCCAAGTTTAGGACTTCATGAACTTATCGGGTACAATATTTAGTAGACAAACTTATTTGTGAAAAATAAGAACAAGATGAATGACAAGGAAAATTATTAAATCTACAGCTCCAACAGTTTACTAGAAGTAAGGGGAAACTTGAGGAGGAAAAGGGGATGCACTAGATTTAGATTTTCTCAAAATAAAGGACTATTTCCTCAGAATACCCGCAGTCCACACATTCAGGGTGAAAATCCATGTTTTAATTGCAGCCAAAATAGTTACTGGAAGGAAAATTGTCCATTCCTGCAGCCAGTAAATGCAAAAGTGCAGTCTAGCAATCCACTTGATAATCAGCTGCTATCACAACGTCAGCAAAATATCCCCCAAAATGTAAGGCAATGGCCTCCTACGTGGAACACTCCTTGGCAGCCACCAACCTGACAAGATAAATAGGATAGCCATGAACAGGAATCACAGCTATTTCCTTTTATATCTGTACACCAGAAAGGATCAAGTGTTAACATTAAAGTCCAAGACAGCAATGTCTCTTTTCTAATAGATACTGGAGCCAATAGATCAATGTTAAATGCTTCAACAGCTAAGAATCTCCCATTGTCCCAGAACTCAGTAAGAGGAGTCAGCTATTAGACTACCCAGAGACAATTTCAGCTCCTATTCAGCTAGGACCACTGACAGACCAACATGCATTTCTCATTGGAACCTCTGCACCTCAATATTTTAGGTAGGGATCTTCTCTGAAAGTTAAAATGTACAGCATACTGTACACCAGATGGAATAGATTTAAATGTTCCCAATGAGTCTTCGGTGATGCAGATGTGTGCTGTTTCAGGAATTCTTCTTTTCTTTCCTTGCTAACACAGAACTAGTACAGCCATCAGATGTAGAATTACTGAATACAGTTCCTTTACAGTTATGAACAACTCATGAGAATGAGGTAGGACTTATTTAAAGATGGTACACCAGTACAAATCACTTTTAAACCTCATGAACCTTTGCCCATGATAGCACAATATCCTTTTTCTGCAGGAGCAGAGGCAGGAATTGAGCAAGTTATTTCAGCATTACTACAACAAGGCATAATTAGTTCCACTAGGAGCCCTTGTAATACACCTATTTTACCAGTACAGAAACTAGGCAAGGACACAGATTTATGCCCGCTTTCCCTGTAGTACCTAACCCATCAACTATTCTTAGCTCAATACTTCCTTTCTGCTACCACCTTTTCAGTTATTGATATTTCCTCCACTTTCTTCTCTATCCCAATATACCTCAATAATCAGTATTTGTTTGCATTTACTCAAAGTCCAACAATACACATGAAAACATTTACCTCAAAGATATGTAGAATCACTCACTTTAGTTTCAAGAGAAATGAAAAAAACAGCTAGATAAAATACAATTACCTTGTGGGTCTACTTTAGTACAGTATTTAGATCTTCTCATAGCATCTAATTATTTACCCGACTGTCAGTCTGATACTATTTCCTTATTAACTACACTAGCTGAGTTAGGATTTAGTGAACCAATCTAAAGCTTCACATTTGGCAACTGCAAGTCCAGTATTTAGGCAAAAATGCACAAAACATTATACCCTCTCACATCGCATATATACAGACAGCACCCAGAACTACTACTAAAACAACTTAGGGTATTTCTTGGTTTAGCTGGCTATTGTAGACACTGGATATCCAATTATGTTGAGATAATTAAACCCGTACTAGAACTATTAAAGGACACACCCAAGCTCCTTCCATGGCAACCATGCTATGAATAAACTTTTACCCAGCTAAAAAAATCAGTTCTTTCAAATCTTCCAGATAAGAACTGCCAGACTATTCAAAAGTGCTTTCTTTTCTGTTGTAAAGGCAACAAGGCAGCATTAGGATTATTAGCCCAGAAAAGAAACTACGACTTTAGACTAGTTGCTTCTTACAGTACAAGTCTTGATCCAGTAGCAGTAGCCCTTCCTAAAGCTATAGCTGCAACTGCCCGGTTTGTAGATAGGGCAGCGGCACTCACTCTAGGTTATTATATTTTGCTGGAGTTCTACATGCGGTTAATGATTTATTAAGGACTAAAACACAATAGCTTTCTGCTTCTAGACTTTTCAAATATGAACTAATTCTACTTAATAATCCTTCTTTGCAAATTATTAGGTGTCCTCCTTTAAAGCTAGCTTCTCTTATCCCTATTGATGATGGTGAACCACATTATTGTTTTTTTATTGTTGAAGTGCTTCCTCCTAGACTTGACCTCAGATACTCCTCTGCAAAACCCTGACTTAATATTGTGCATTGATGGATCATGCATCAGAAGGGAAGACTCAACTGACCGCTGCTTTTGTGGTTTGCAGTATTAACCAATTATTATTGACTGGACAATTGCTGGGAAATGTTTCAGCTTAAATAGCTCAATTAGTAGCACTAACTGAAGCTTGCAAATTAGCTCAGGGAAAGACTGTCACTGCGTATAGTGACTCCAAGCATGCATGTGGGGTTGTACATGATTTTGGAAATTTGTGGGAAGAAAGAGCTTTATGTAACCTCTGCAGGGGGGGGAATCAAAAGTATTTATAACTCAATTGTTAAATGTTTTGCTTCTCCCTAGGGAAATAGCTGTTAAGTGTGCTGCTCACAGATCATATGAATAGTTTGAAACTATAGAAAATGCTTTTGCTGATAGAGTGGCAAAACAGGCTGCTTTATTAAATCCTGTTCAGGATTTTTTGCAGCCTCTTCAAGTTGAATGTGTAACTGTAACTTTGCAGAATGTATTGCCTTTTCAAAACAAAGCTGATGACTCTGAAAGGGTAAGGTGGATTCCTGATGGCTGCCGTCATTCCCCAGACTCACTTTGGCACCATCTGGATGGAAAGTTAGTAGCATCACGTACTCTTACCTCAGTTGGCATGGGCTTATCATTTGCCTTCCAATCTGCGAAAAAAATGCTTTGATAAAACAGATTTTGGCTGATTGGTATGCGCTTTACATTTCAGAAGTCATTCAGATTCTTGTACATTCATATAATATATGTATGCAGTTTAACATTTCTAAATCTATAACTGCTCCCACACAGCATATTGAAAGGCTGTTGGGATCTCTGTTATATACAGTGTGATTTCACAGAATTACCAATGTGTGCAAGGTAGTCTTGACCGATTTTTTTTTCTGGGTGGGTAGAAGCATACCCATGCATCAAGAATGATGTGGCTTCAGTGGCCAAAAAAACCTCTCGAAAGGTCTCCAACATGGATGCACATCTCACAAGTTCAAAAAGCAGTGCCAAATGAGGGAAGTCAACCAATTTCTTTTGACCTGCCCTCTACAGCTTTGTTTAATGATGAGTCAGTTTCCTTTCATACCAGAAGAAAAACTAGAAACTCTGGGAACAGAACCAATTACTAGTAGTGCAGAGACACTAGAAAGTGACATTTTCCCCCCAAGTCAGATGACCAAGCACCTCTCATGGGAACTAATCTACAACAATCTTTACGGAGTTTGTTTGGAGTGCAGTGAATTTGTGCCTGGATTTATTCTGACCCCAACCAGTTCACCACCAGTGTCTGATTGTTGCTGTGATGACAGCAATTATTGTCTTTATTCTACTACTATTACATTTCCTGATTCCTGCTGAAACTGCAAGTACTGTTCAATTTCTTAACAGAAAAGTAAAATCTAAACAGAAGTCAACAGACTGGCATCCAAATTTCAATGCATTCCATGCCACTCTGAATACATATGCCAAAACTAAGTGTTAGTAACTGTTTGGCATGTGTGTGCGCCCACATACTTACTGCCTATGATGATGGTATATCATTATTTCTAGTACCAATAAATGAAACCAATATGGGGATAGCTTTTTAATCAGTAATATTAGGTGATGTTTCATGGCATAATGTCACATCATTTAATAAAATTGCTGCACTTAGACTTTCATTAACTGTCAAGGGCCATACTTGCTATACTAAAAAAGGGACTGTGGAAGTTGAACATAGCAAATGTAATATTACTTGAAGAATGTATAGTGGAAGTGCAGTGAAAGGTATGGTCATGCTGAAAGTCTTATTTTATTTGTGGCAGCCTAGCATATCCCTCTCTGCCAGCGAGATTTTGTTATGTTGGGAGAGTTCTTCCAGCTATTCAACATGTAGATGCCTTGTTTAGTGGTAAAATTTGTAATGTATGAGATACTCAAGACTGTAAAATCTTTGATTGGAAAGGTTAATGCTTTGTGGATTTATCATTATGACTTACAGCAAGCAGCTTTTAAAGGACTTTCTCATATGGACCTTGGTGATGAAGTTATTTCTGGAGTTGGCATATTACCTGCTTATGGGATTCTAAAATCAATATGGGAACTAAGAAAACTCTCTATGTTATTACAAGTATTAAGTAATGCCACTTTTGACACTGTTTACTTGATTATTTTAGAGCTTAGTGTCATGCGTGTAGTAGTACTCCAAAATCAGATGGCACTTTATTTCATACTTGCATCAAAGGAGGAATGTGCTTGCTCATGCACAAGGAATGCTGTTCATTTATTACTGATAATGAGCTTGCAATGCATAGTCATTTGGAAATAATCCAAAATGTAGCTGAGTGGTCAGATACTAAAGAAGCGGATATTTCACAATGGGCTTGGCTAACCAATTTGTTTTGTGGATGGGGAGACAATTTATTGAAATTTATTATGCTTATTACAATTATCATAATTCTGTTTTTGCTTTTATTTTTTATGCCAAGCTTTAATAACCAAACTCATTGCATCTCGATCAAAGTTATTGTTACAAAATTTACATATTAGTGATTTTGAAAAAGTATAATTTATAGATAATGTCAATGAAAGTGAAATAGAAGGTGAAGAGTTGGTTTTTGAAAGTTTTAAAAAAATGTATGACAATATATTTAATGATACAGGTGTGATGTTTTCTCAGCATCAAATGAAAAGGGGTAAAGGGTTAAAAAAATTGCATATGTTTTCGAAAGGTTAGTGTATATGTTACAGAACCATGGGTTGAAACATGGAAAAGTACAGAATGTTATGTTTCATTTCCTGAGCCAGCATTCTTTCTAAATCACATGATAAAAGAAAGCATTTCCATACTAAGCTAACAGATAAGAAATTGCAAATACATTTTATTAGACTCATTTACATTAGATATTTAATAAATGTTTTGAAGAATAAACTACATTATGAACATTTTTAGTTAGCATTTTTCTATTGTAGGCTAGCAGTAGTATGACTGATAAAGTTTTCCTATAAAAGATCACAAATTATTTTATTCAGGGAGATATTTTCTTGAGCATGCCCTCCCCACACAGGTGTTATTTTTATTTAATAAATTATTTTAAACTTACCAACAAGTGAAGTTTATTTTATGATGCTTTACCCTTAATACTGATAGCTTAAAGCCACAAGCATGATCTCTGTTTAACACCATTTGAAGCTTGGTTAAACTGAAGTGAATTGAAGAACAAAGATTAAACTATAATTTTCCACAGCTGTATATCTGTAGCTTGAAGCAAGGCCATATACAAAGTGAAGACAACATCTGAGGAGCAAGTTCTTAGCAAAACCTTATGTTGCGGCCGGTTGCTTCTCATTCAGTGGGACATAATATTGATGCAGTTTTTTTTTTTTTTTTTTTTTTTTTTTTTTAACTAAGTGCACTTGTTTATTTCAAGGCTTAATGATTGGCAGATATTTTGCTTTTCTTTACTTGGCCAAAAGATGTCACACTTGTGATTTTTCATGTCCATCTGTAGTCTGTGTAGGAGTTAACCTTCTGTTCCCCTGATTAGAGAAATATTTAACCTAGATGAGATTAGGGTTGGGCATGTCATAGATGATCACCTGCAGGCCACTTTAGAAGTGATTTCCTTTGTAATACTGTATTTTTCTTTTAAAAATAAATGTAAACAATTCCATATTTATTGCTCTGTGCATGAGAAGTCATTATTCACAAGGGCCAGGTGAGACAAAACAGCTCTGAAGAGCAGAATACATTTTTTTCTACAGTTTCAGAGGTGGATTACTAATCTATGAAAGGTTTACAGCTCTACATGGTTAACATTGCTTGTGTTGCCTTCATCCAAGTTCACAGCCCTCTCATATCTGTAACATGGAAAAGTATGCCTATATTGTACAGTTACATGTGTGCTCTAATATGGGAGCAAGTAACCCACTTCTACTAATATTTGAGTGGATTAAGCAAAAACTGTCCCCTATTCATTGTCCTATATTTTTGGTGCACTGGGTCAACTAAGTGAACACAAACTCCTCAGTATTTGGGTTTGAAGTGGACACTGTCTGAAGTGGGGATTTCTATAATACTGCCTGTCTTTTGTGTCAAGCTTTCTTGTTTAAGAACACAAAAGAAATGAGCATTTTTACAAGGCCAAATCCTTAGCTGCCCTGGTGACAGACCCATGTAAAATGACAGAGCCATAGACAGAATAGTAGTTGGTAGAACCCACAAAAAAAATGGAAAATGGTAAACAAATATTAGGATACTTGGAAAGAGGCATCACCAACAGGAAAAAGGTAGCCAATTTCTCTCTGTACAAATAAGGATGAAGTACTGCATCTATCCATGGCCACCACAGCATGGGTATAGCCAAAAGTTTTCAATATTAAAGACCTCCGTTTTTTGCCATGTTATTTCAAAAAATGTGCTTCTCCCTAAATATTACCCCTGCACAAAGAAATATGCACCATTTTATCCATTGCCTCTGCTACCATAAAATGTTATTCCAATGGCCAGGCATGTTGTATTTTACATCTTTCAGTCATAAGTTGACAGCTTTCCAGGTCATGATGCTTTGTAAGTCATATGCCTTTTTTTGTTTCCCAAACCCATATCAAGCTTCCCTTTTGGCTGTTCAGTTGATCTATTTGTTCTTCTCAAGGGCAACAGCACAGTGGCTTATTTATTCTCCCATGAAGTGACCCTGTACTAAGAGCAGAGCTGCCATATACAACCAGAAAGTTAGGCTAGTCCCTCTATCCGATATAGGACAACCTTACCTCAGGAAAATGTGCGCGCACTTCCACACATACTAATCCCAGGATGGATCTCACTATCCCAGCATGCACCTCACTACTGGGGCAAGTACTATCAGAGTACTCCCCATGGAGGAACAACAGCCCATTCCCCAAAGTGGGTGAGCACCCCATGGACAAACAGCAGCTCATCCCCTCAAAGTGGGTGAGCCAACAGCAGCTGCTGCTCTAGCTATACCTCTCCTGTGCCAGCTCCTCCAGAACATTTTGCTAGTTAAACCCCGATTCTCTGGTACAAAATTCAGGGCATTATTGTCCTTCGCAAATATAGCTGGTCAAGTCATGTTTTTGTGAGGCACAAAAATAGTGTACTTATACACTGCAGTATCCCTAGTCAGACCTTTGCAACACTATGAAAAGTCAGACAAAAAGGTTGCTAGCCAAGTTGAAGGCTGATGTAGATCACTTAACTAGGATAGTGGCTATTTCAGCAGGATCTCAGACTGATAAAATATTTCAGCACCTTAACTACTGTTCCCATACAAGATTGTTGGTTGTGCATTCTGTCACATGACTATAGTGAAGCATGAGTCTAAAGTACATGTTTTTTGAGTCCCTTGGGAACAAGCTACTAAAGGCACTGTGTGCCCCTATTTTCCTTTAACAAGAGTATAGAATAAGCATATAAATTTTTATGCAGTTGCTCAAGTGAAACTTTGCATATTTTACTTTGCCAGTCCCTCCAGGTATGGTTTTGCAATTGCAAATCTTGTTTTGCCTTAAATCACCTTTTTTAATACAGATGTGCAAGGACAGTGCAGATTATAAGTGTAACACCATAAAGGGAACATTGTAACTAGGTGTAAACATGTTAAATCAACCGAAATAAGGTAAGTTGCATCAAATTAATCACAGACCTGCAAGTCTGGCAGTTAATATTTTGTAACACTTTTGGACTTATCAAAAAATCTGCAGTGCCATTGTGAGAGTTCATCTCAAAAGGTTGCTTCTCATTAGCACAAATTTCCTCCCTAGAATCATCTTTTGGGAATGGAGTTTGTAATGACACTGCAGTTTATGAGACTAGGTTTCAACACTGTAAATTGTTACAAAGAAGTGTTCAAATAATATGCACAATTAGTGCTGTCAGTTAATATTCTGGGGCAAAAAATATTTCAGAATATACTTTATCTCAGGAGTGCTAACCATGCAGAAATTGCTAACCATGCAGAAATCTGACATTTCATTTAACATTTCTGCTGCAAAGGATGATTTTGTGCTTCCTTTATGAATTACATTTTTTTTTTAACAAAAATTGCAGAATGACAATTATGAGATGGGGACCCATACACGTTGCACTAAAAGTAGGCTCTGTTTGCTTGAACTCCCAGAGAGGATTAAAAATGTTTTCATTGGTAAACTGCTGGAGACTGAAGTTTTGAGTCCAAGAAAAAATGTGCTGGAGGTTTGTAGCTGGTAAGTACTGGTGGCTGACTGTATCTGCACTGGGAATATGGGTTGGATATGTGTAACAGGAGCATAAGTAAATTGTAAACAAATAATCTTAGGTCTTTTTTCTTGGAATAAACTTGCTGACTTACCGATATTGTAAAAGACATTTAATGAAAGTGAACAGTAAATGGCAGCTGGTGAAGTAGATGTGTGTGTGTGTGTGTATGTATATGTATATATATATATATATATATATATATATATATATATATATATATATATATAATGTGGATTCACTTCAAAACACACAAACTCAAAACACACAAACTCAAAACACACAAACTCAAAACACACAAACATCAAAACACACAAACATCAAAACACACAAACATCAAAACACACAAACATCAAAACACACAAACATCAAAATCTTGAAAACTCAAAACACAAACTCAAAACACTGAAACTCAAAACACTGAAAACACATATCATACATATACTGAGTTTAAACGACATAAATCATAGCACTTTCTACCAAGTGTATGCAGGCGGGCAAGCCCCCCTGCACCCCCCACACCCCCTGCTACTTAAATATATCAACTCCAAGATTGCACTTAGTGTAGTTAAGTGCAATCTTGGAGTAGATATACATAAGTAGTAGGTGGTGTGGGGGGCACAACCCCCCACATGGGGGTGCAGGGGGCATGCCCCCCTGTTTACACTTGGTAGAAAGTGCTATGATTTATGTTGTTTAAAGTCAGTATATGTATGATATGTGTTTTCAGTGTTTTGAGTTTCAGTGTTTTGAGTTTTCAGTGTTTTGAAGTTTCAGTGTTTTGGTCTTCTATATTATGAAGTTTTCTCATTTTCAGTGCTTTGATATTTCAGTGTTATGAAGTGAATATATATATATATATATATATATATATATATATATATATATATATATATACATATATATATATACATATATATATGTGTGTGTGTGTGAATTAAATATTGTTTGCTATCCTGGTTTACATATATCAAAACAAGCGGATTTGTGCTTCATCAGATTTTGTTTTAGAGTTTTTGTGTCAACCAAGCCCAACTATTTAAAGCTCACCCCGCTAAATGTTTCTATTCCCTTATGGTCACAATCATGACCAGTGGGATGGGAGGTTAACAGAGGTGCATTGGCTTCCTAGGTGGCTCAGCTTTTTGCTGTTTTTTCTCCTGACCCCCTCCTTTCCTTTTTGCTGAAGAGTTTTGCAGGGTGTAAGCATGGGAACTCCTCCTACGGCACACTGACAGACATCCTGCAATCCCTGCTGGGACAGCACATACTTCAGAAAATGAGTCCTAGCTACCAGTGTATGTCATTCCTGAAGTTGCATCCCCACAAGGAAGATGAGCAGGGTTTTGGTCACTCATCTCACTTCCCTGGCTGGCTACTAAGCAAGACAGGGCTGTCTAGAGCAGAAGTCAAGGCTACATCCCCTTCACAATTTGCAGCACAGTCGGCTTATCACAGACGGCAATAGCCACATGTTAAAAACGTATTACTGTTATGGAATATGTACTTTGGTTCTTGTCAACACTTACAGGAATTCCCAATATAAAACAAATAAGAAAAATACATGGATAAGAACCGGAGGGTTGCCTTAATGTTCTAGTTGCTAGCTGTGAGCAGCAAAAATTACTTTGGTGTAGTTAAATTGCGATCATCACAGCACAGAACACCACTTGTGTAGTATGGCATATTCACTGCTTACGACAGGTAATAACTCTTAGAATTCAAGAAAATGTTCCCAAAACACAGCTGCAGACTTACGATCGAAAAGTCTCTTGCAAGAGGTTTGCTTCCAGTCATTCTTGGTAATAAACTGCTACGCTGACTAATAATGAGCAGTGAATGGTATGAATTTGTAAATGATATGCATGCTTTTTATTTTAGTCATCTTAGGTGAACTACAAAATGAAGAGCCACCTAAGTATCCTATACAGAATATAATCAGATGACCAATCAGCTGGCAGGGGAACAAACGGAAGCTGAGCTGTAAACTAAACCTGCTGTTGGTCAAATGCAGGTTTATTGCAGCAGACCTCCAATTCCTGAAAACCACAGAGTGCTACAGGACTAACCCATTGGTAAATCAGTATGTTGACTGTGCATATGCTTAGGTCAACAAAAAAAAAAAAAGATAGGAGTGCTCCTTGGTTATGGGATGGTGCTACTGCAAGTTTTAAAGCTGTAGGGTTGGGGAGGGATTTAAATACGTGAAAATGAAAAACTTCTTCTTTCAGCTTTTCCCGGTTAGGGGTCGCCACGGCAGATCACCTGTCCCTCATGATTGGCAGTGGAGTTTTACAGAGTCAAGTTGCCAGACCGATGCCCAACCTTCCACTGAAGGCACACACATGCACACACTCACACCTAGGGCCAATTTGGAGTGTCCAATCCACCTACAGCATTGTCTTTGGGATGTGGGAGGAAACCAGAGCACCTGAAGGAAACCCACGCGACAAATGAAAAACTGCAAGGACCATTCTAAAGATATAAACCTTGGATTCTTTATCTTCTGAGCTGAGATAAAGGTCTAACAAATCCATTTTTATTTCCTTGTTATGTTATCATTAAACAAATCACAGCGATAATACATATAGCATGTCTTCTGCATTCATTCCCTCGTCTGCCCCATGCCCACTTGTATTCAAAAGTTATTTGCACAACTGTTTTTGTCACTGAAAGACTTCATCTATTATGTTCATGTTACACAATATACAAACTAAAAAAGCTGCAAAGTCACTTGTATAGAAGTGACATGGAACATGGAGCCAGACACCCAAGGAGCTAACAAAGTAAGGATGGGTTGATTCTTGCACACCTCCTGAATAATAATGACGTAATGTACTACCTGGAATCAGTGGGTTCCAAGAACTCTTTACATTGTTACTTCTAGTATTGCTTTTGTTTTGTTATTCCTGGGAGCTTCTCCTAGACAGTACTAGCTTTGTTACATGGAGTAGCCCTTACCAGCAGGCAATCACCTCTGTTTTTACCTGAACATTAGTGACACAATAGATTCCTTTTTACTGTTGCAAATACTCTAAGTTGCAGCAAAGATATGATTACAACATGATTAGTGAATACATGAAATGCATACATTATACTTGGGGGTCGACAAAGATACAACCCAAAGTGAAAAAATGCAGTCATAATCAGTCACAATATTAAATATGATGACAATATGATGACAATTTGACAGTCAGTAAGTTTAAGAAAAAATAAAGTTTCTATTCTAGAAAATATTACAGTATTTACTTACTGGAACAGATCAGGGAAACAGCAGTTCTAGACTTGCAAGATCTACAAAAAAGTAAAAAGCAAAACAGTCAGTTCTATTCCAGATACTTGCCTATTGCCACACATTACAACTCCCTAGTAAATATTTTGCTGCTGGAACTGGTGGAAATATGACTTGAGGGAGGCAAATTCCAAAATGTACAACTAAAACAGAATTCCCCATTTTGAGAGGCCTCAACAGTAGTAAACTTTCAAAAATGCAGAGATAAAATGGGAGTGGTACAGTTGCCTAGTCTGACAGGAACAGTAAACAAATGGCAGATGAGTGCCTGTTCACTCTACCGCATCTGTCTGCTTAACCCATGAATCATTTGCGCATGCCATACAACAGCAGTTTTCATTGTATACATTTCACTTCAGATGAACAGATTATCTTTCCATTGTATTAGTCAAACTGTGCATGCTTTTAACACCCCCCCCGGACTCTCCATTTGCTCCCTGACCCACCCAGGCAGACACATTCATGACCCCTACAGAGAGACACACACACACACACACACACACACACACACACACACACACTAACATACCCCTCCCCACATTACTACATTTTTTGCTGAACTTACCTGTTCTGTGACTGCTTCCATATCGGTGAATGTGTGACTGACATCAGAAGAGTGGCTAGAGAGGGACAAAGGGGGCAGCTATCACAGGTGCAAGGTATCAGGGGATGCGACTGTCAGATCCATTTTTTTCAGTTTAATGCTCCTAGTTAAATACAACAGCATGGAGAAGAGAGGAGGGCTTTAGGACCAGGCACACCTGGGCACCAGTTTGGAGAATATATCTTTTTTTGCACTCAGAGAGCTTGAGGGAATGGAGTGTTAAGACCTTGGGTTTCTACTCCTAGATAAAAATGCCAGATTAGAGAAGGGGCTTTTAAATTGATCCCAACCTAGAGTTAAGGAGCACCAGACCAGGGAGTGGCATCAGATGATCCATTTATGGTTCTGAGGGACACATTTTGATGACATTCACCTTTTCCTCCAACAATGAAATTTTAACCAGCTGAACGATTCTCTGAATCAATCAGTAACACAAATTAGGAGCCAATGGCATTTCTGGGGGAAGAGTTCATGGCTAATTAGCATTATCTACTCCCTCCAATTGTTGCATTATCAGGCATCTCTGCTTCTGAGATTTCCTTCTACTCAGAGGCCCCAGCTAGAGGTAAACTTCAGCATTATGGAGTTCTATGAATCAGAAAACCTTACTGCAAGGGATACAATGGCTGTATTAAAGCTTCACCCTTGTGGTAAACCTGAATCACAGCCAAAGAAAGGTCACAAGAAATTACTTTCTGCAGTAGAAAGTCTGAATGGGTTATTCCCCTTTGTTGAAAAAAGCTTCCTATTCACATTAAGCAGAGTCTTTCCCTTGTCTTCTTCAAACACAGTTTGGATCAATGAATAAGGGATCACAAATTCACACCTGGGGTAGCACCTATGTATCTTATGGACAGGGACAATCTATAAGATATTCAGTGCATAGGCACAAACCCATGTCATCCTCGTACCCCTAGGAGCCAAATATTGGGTAAAATTGGGTTATATCGACTAGGCTTGTAAGGGCTCTTAAGCCATTAGCCTAGTAATTTCCTATGAATCTATATATTTCCAGTGCCTTCAGAAATCGGACAAAACAAAATAGAAATGGGTTGCTTGCCACATACCCCTCAACTAAAGCATCCTGGTTTTTCTTTGTTCTGCTAGCTGATAGCTCACAGTGCTGAAGGAATAGGATTGTTGTGACAGAGTTCATTGTTATACTATGTAACTCAGGTAGAGCTTTTTAGTATATAATAATAGAAGAGCAGCAGGTACGCAATAGAAGCATGTCAAAGGAACAGTTTTCTTTGAAATTTCAGTAGCTTTTCCAAGTTAAATGCTTCTCAGTGTTGGAGTTCCTCAGACTGTACAGTGAAATGCTATATTAGAAATGCACCCTGGACTGCTGCTATGTGTACATCTAGTCTTTCCAATTGAGAGGATGAATTCAATCAGGATTCCACTTCTCACTGCCACCCTTTCCTACCTCATTCAGCTTTGCTCTTCTGTCTGTCATTGCTGCGCGCTTTATCTCCCACTTAACTAAGTTACCATAAAATCATACAGTAGACTCCCTCTTATCTGGCCTCTCATTAAATGGCCTCCTCTTTAACCAGTCATCAAATATCTGCTGTAGCCCTAGCAAAAGACAACAGTGAAGAACAATTCTGCCTCCTCTGGGTGAAATGACAGACGTTCAAGTTTTAGACTTCATATTCCTTAAAAAATGCATACTAATGCAAATCCTGTTATTCTAGCGGATTTACAACCTATGAATGCTAATTTGTATGCTTTTTCTGATTAACCGGCCATTCGTTTATTCAGCCTAAGGTCCTGTCCCAGCGAGACTGGATAAGAGGGAGTCTACTGTATACGAAAAAAAGAGAGATGATTAAACAAATAAGCACACGCGAAGCTCATCTTTCATTCCCCAGTTTAATACTTTGTAAACGGACAGAAAAACTCATCAGCAAGATTTATGACCTTGATTCAGGATTTACAGTCACTTACAATAATTCAGTATCAATGCATAAACACGGAGGCCTTTTGTAAGTCACAAGTGTGTGGATTAATGAGGCAACCATTTGGATTAAGGCAGTATATAGAGAACTTGAACAATAATAAAGGCCAGTTCATTGATCTCCTACCTCCAATGTGTAGCCCCTGTCAGTTTCAGATGTCCGAGAATGACCACTCACCACAACCTTCGTAGAAATTGACTGCAACAGCATTGTTCTCCAATTGCAGACGTATCTGCAGTCAGAGATAAGGTGATGCATTTAGTCAGATTCTACTTTGGGAAGCTGTGCAGTTCAGCTAATCGTATGTGATGAATTATGTTCGAAAAATAGACCTGCTCCAAAACGATATTCATGTAACATTAAATTATGTATGAAAAATGGCCATACTGTCCAACAATATTCCTGTAGCCTGTTGTCCAGCCAGACTTTCTCACAGTATATGGTTTACATCACTAGTCTTACTAGCACCATACTACCTTCAGTTACTGTCTGTAGTGTGCTGACTGTAATAATCCAACTCTTAATATATGCATGTTATTGCCAGGAAAATGTTCCTTCAGTGAAAAAAATACTTATCTTTGGTGACTGTCTCAACTACTGCTTCAGCAGCTTTTTACAATTCTGCATGTAGTTCAATAGCCATGCAGACCCAAAGAGAACAAAATCCTTATGAAGGCAAGAGCAAATTAAATGACTTACTGTATATGTCACACATTGTATAAACCCCAGATATCCAAGGCTTTTAGCTGGGGTGCCATAACCCTTATGACCCACTTCATTGCTGCACTACCCTTTCAGTATGAACATATACCCTTAGCAGTAGGCCTTGAAGCTGCTCATCCAGGCTTACAGATTTCCCAGCAAACAGAGTTCAAAACACACAGCTCAAGTACACACACGCACACTTGTAACATAGTCAAGACTGTAAGGTTTACAAATAAATTAAAGAAAAAAAAATGAACAGGGGACCAGCCCTCTGCACCTCTGTTCATTTCTTATTACTCAGAGGTAGCTGAAACTCAGGGAAAGGAGAATCAGTAACAGACAACGGAAAGGTGCCTCATGCTCCTTTTCGGGGAGGCTTTACTTCTGGAGTACAAAAGCTATACAACCAGCCACAAACTTATTGATCCTGCATGGAATGAACAGGAACTACCTCGAGTTCTGAAGCTCAAGCATCTGAGATGCTTCATACTGACAGCACCATGCAAGCCATGAGGCTTTAATTCAAAGCCACATCTCTCTGATATGGTATGGTTTGAATATTAACAATTTTCCATCTGTACCAGCCACGCAAGGTGAAACAATGGATTTCAAAAGATATGATGAAACCAGAAGTTACTGGAGATGCTGTATATTCGACACTGCCTGATGTGGCAGTAAAACGTAATGATGTGCTCAGATTAAACAATTAAGATATATTTTTTTAAAAGTAACTTGCCACATACCCTTCATCTAAAGCATCCTGGATTTTCTTTGCTATGGTGGCTTTCTGACTGTTCACAATACTGAAAGAATAGGATTGTTGCTCCGCTAGAGTTAACTGTGTTGCAATTCCTGAGGGATTCCTGGAAAAAAATACACAAAGCTTTAATATTCAGTAGGATAAAATACACCACCACTTTCATTGGGCTAAACTGTCAAACCACTAATTAAAGCAATGAAACTATGCATTACACCTCCAGTTGTACTGAAAATTTTGGTGCATGCTAGATGGAATTCACACACTCCAATTTATCACTGCCATACCTCTCAACCTCTTAGCATAAGAAATCTGGACAAAGCCTAAAATAATGGGAGGAGAAATGCCCAACAATAGGGACAGATTTTAAATATTGCTTTAATAAACTTGCTAGAATAACAGGATTTGTATTAGCATGTATTTTCTGAAGGATATGAAGTCTGAAAAGCAAATACTTGTCATTATTCAGGGACTTCAATCTTCAGTGATTTGCCAGATTGCCAGATGGTCACAAAGTTTATTAGGAACAGACACAAATGTGAGACAAAAAGCTGGTCATTCTGTAAAAACTCTGGACAGTTGAAATGTATGGTCACTGCACAGGTTTCAGTTTGGGCAGTTTAAGATTAAATGCTGCTGATCATTGGTCCTGAATTAGTGTATACAGCATTTTCTACACATCCAGTATCCTGACTACTGCAGAAATAACAGATGGAGTAAAAAGCAAACACTACATATTTATTTTTGAATATTAATACGATTAAGCAGGCATTTGTGACAGTATACTTGGAGTATTAACATATCAACACAGGCCATCAGTACCTACTGATGCCTTATTATTCTTGTGAAAGTGCATGCAGAACCTCATAGGGCCTGCATCCTACCGTTTGTAGGTGATAAAGGCCTCAGAGTTGGTCCCTTTCATCCATATAGGGCTGATTATGCATAATCTAGACTAGGAAGGCTAGAAGGCTTTGTATGGATAATACCCAATTAAAAGCCACTTCACTTCCCTTCCCCCCCTTTTTTTTAGAATGACAGTCTAGAACAAGATATCTAATTAAAGGCACACCGCATCAATGTTACAATTTAGATTAGGACACCAGGTAGAGGTATTTAATCTTGCCTTTCCATTTTACAGGGGCACAGGCTAGACTAAGATACCCAAGTAAAGGTGTTCCATCTCCCTTTTCTGTTTTACAATGGCACAGTGAAATTAAGGACGGTACTGAGCTGCAGTTTGCCCCAAACTGGCCATCAGCACTGCAGAAGGACCCTAGCTTCCAAAGGGTGCAACAGTGAGGTTCAGTCATCAGTCCTACAAACCCAGAATTTCTAGAGTAGAAATATAGGTTGTATTTTTTAGAATTTAAAGTTAGTAGCCCAGGGCACAGAAAGTCCATTTCAGCTGGATAATAAATTAACACAAAATAAATAAATTGATTGAGTTACTCTCATTAGGCCAACAGCCTACTTTCAGGGGAGGACCAAACTGGCATTCATATCGCCAATGTGAAAATTTAGCAAAGACTTTCCTCTACTTTATTGTTAAACATGGAAATGCTTGCTTTCGTTCTTTTTTTAACCCTTTCATTGAATAATCACCTGTGGCACAGGCAAAGGTACGTTTATATAAGGTAATCAAACCGTATTAACAAGTTCACATTTTACAAATTTTACCATCACAAATATTGTTTTATACCATATAATCAAAGCAACATTACATAAATTGTTCAGTTCCTGCCTTCTCAAACCTCCTTCAAAACATTTTTCTCCATATATTTTTCCCACAATTTCCATTTTTTTTCTATGTAATTTATTCCTACCATTTTCTAAAGATCCTGCTTATTATTTATTTATTTTTTTTTATCTCCGCTACAATATTCACTACATCAACTATAGATTTAGATGGATTTCCATTTTCTAGTAATTGCTTGTTTGGCAGATATCAGATTTAAACTTAACAAGGCCTTACTATGTTAAGGCAATTGAGATCCTGTATTCCAGCTCAAAGAAAATATAAATGTTCTCATTTGCTCACCCAGAATTCCCAACAGAGTACTCAGAAGGGAATTTTTTAAGTCTACCAGCTCATTATACTCTGAGAACATATGCTCCAGGTACCTCTTTCCTCCCCATTACTCCTCCAACATTTGACATCTACCTGAGGAAAAAGTCTTTGGAGTCTGCTTGGGGTACAAGTATCTATGCAAACACTTGCAGGCAAAAATCCTCAGTCATTTAGATTTTGTTCCATATTTGTGAGCCATACAAGTCCCCCCCATTGTTTCTTTGTGAAATGCTTATCTAATCTTTCTTTCCAAACTTTTCGGACCTCCTTTAATTGATTCCTTTAGTTATCATGCAATATTTTATATACTCTATTAGCCATTTTATAACAGGAGCTTCTATTCCAGATTCATTTAAAAATTCAACCAGTTTAGGGACAGTGGAATCCTAAATTAAAGTCATTTTTATTTGTCTATATTCTGATATTAATCCTTGATAGGGAAGACAATCACTAGCCTTCAAGGTCCTATTGGCCTCTTCTCATTCTATTACCTTTTCCTCTCTATTAGTTCCCAATATCTTGGTTCCTTTGCCAGCTTCCTCCAGTAATTTCCAGCCCCCTCTTGCCTATTTCTCTATACCCTAATTGCAGTCATCCCTATTGACAAAATCTCCTTTCTCCATTACAGTGTTGGCTTAGTTCTTAGCATACTATCTGCTACTTTATGAATATAATATTCTGTATGACCATTATTCTCCTTAAGGAATATCCCTTCAAAATCAGGTAATCCAAACCTTGTTCTATTGGCAGAATCAACTTATCCCGAGCAAGTCTTGCCCTGTTCCCCTTCGAGATAAAATCCTTCAAGTCTAATTAATGTCAGATTCTATGGTTGATAAAAATATGCTTGACCTGTATATAAAACCAAAGGAACTAAATATTTTTACTGCTTGTATCTTGCAATCCATAACCATAGGCAAGAGCTTTCAGTTTCTTAGTTTTTGTATTATCTTTTTAGTCTCTTCTCACATATCCTTAGCTCCTATAACGGAATCCTGCTTAAATCCATACTCCTAAATACTTCACTTTATCATGTTTCCATAAATATGGGTATTGCTAAATGAATTCATGTGTGGGAAGAGAGTTTATAGCTATAGCCTTTGTTTTATCTTTATTAATTTTATATCCTGAAAAAACATGGAACTGTCTCAGCATGTTACCCAGCAATGCGATGTCATTTTCTTTTTCTACTGTGTACAAACCATCATCTGCAAATAAAGCCAACTTTTCTTGAACACCATACAAATTACATCCTTCAATTTCTGAGTTCCTTATTTTCTTTGCCAATGGTTCTAAATACAACAAATAACTAAAGGGAAAGAGGACACTGGGTGCCTGGTTACACTGTTCAGACACAACTTATCAGAGATGAACCTGCCCACTTTGATTTTTGCCTCCCGTCCTACATATATCTTTAAAACCTTATTATTGTATCGGGGAATGCAAATGCTTCCATTGCCCTACTCAAAATCATGGCTTACTCTGTTGAATAATTTCTCGGCATCAAGACTCCAGTAGCAACAGTATTTTCTTACATTCCGCTTTCTACTGGATCATTACTGTACACAAAACTACATTGATCCATATCTATCAATTTTGGCATCACTTTTGCCATTCTTTTAGCCATTGTCTAGGCAAACAGTTTATAATCATGGTTTAAAATTGAGATGGGCCTATATGAAGCTGGATCTGATGGCCTTTACTATATTTAGGAATCACAGCCACCACAGATTTTTCCAGGATGATGCTGCTTAACCTCCTTTTAAAATACTGTTAAACAAAACCTTCCAGATCTTCATCACTTTCTTCCACCCTAGCTTCCAAAGCTTCCAGACTTCCACCAGAATACCATCTATTCCTGGAAAAATTCCTGCAGATTGGTTATATATCACCATTTTTATTTAGTCTCTTCCTAGCTTAACTTTTGATTGTTGAGCCTCATCTACCTCTAACCTTGGCATATTTAGTTTTCCATAAATGTATTTGCTTATTTGACAGTTGTTTACCTGGATAGTCCAACTGGGTCACAGAACCCATTTTCAGTGGAGGCCCAGGGAGAAGAGCTTCACATTTAGGATATACAAGCAGATTCAAATATTTACATGTATAGGTAGTTAAAACTGAGTGTCTTATCTGTCCTAGAAGTATGTTGTAATCTACAGATTACTTAAAACTTTACAACAAACTCATGATTTAAGATTAATTTCAATAGGTTTCTTGAAGAGTTAATAAACTGTGAACATGGTACTCAAAATGGAGAGAACTTCATGAGAGTATGGAGTTATAGCAGTAAAATTATTTGGTTATCAGCACAACTGGATGGGGTTTGTGTATTGTGACATGTGAAAGTAATCCTTGCGTAAATAGGCTTTGTGAAGATCATACAAATGGAGTTTAGCATTAGTTTGAAGGGGGAGTATTAGCCTTGTGGTTTTAAGAATGTAGACTTAGTAGGAGTTTAGAGGGACAGAAAGAGTACAGGCTGAGATTAGGGTGATGGTGGAGAGTAATTAGTGAGGCTTCTTTGATATATGGGTAAAAGAGACCGAGGAGAAAAAAATGGGGGAAGGTGAGGATTAGAGTAATCTAGGTGACGGGTGAGATTAACCTGGAGTTGTGCAGGTACACAGCCATGCGTTACTGAGGTGCTCTTTAAGAGAGGCTTTGAACATTGGCAGGCCTGGGATAGATCTGGTGGTGGAGGGGAGAGCATTCCATATTTTAGAGACAGAGTATGTATACAAGCACTAACCAGATCTTTTTGAGGGTTTAGATATTGCTATCAAGTTTTTGTCCTCTGAACTAAGGGATCTGTTAAGTATGTAGGGTTTAACTAGATTGTCTAGGGCAGGGTAGGCAGCGATTTTGTAAATTAGTTTGTGCATAGTAGGTAGCTGGATATATTGCAAGTTTGTTAGGGAGTTCAAGTCAGTTTAGTTCATGTAGAAATTTACAGTGCTATGTGTGGTATTTGGGAGTTTGTCGTGAAATTTGTAACTTTATTATAGCATTGGTCAAATTGTGGGCATAGCAGAATTTTTTTTAAGTTGGTGAGTATAGGCGAACCATAAAATAGGGAGGGGAGCAGTAAAGCTTTAGCCAGGGCAGTCTTTGTTGATGTAGTTAAGAATTGCCTGTTTCTGTAAAGTCCTAATTTTTTCAGAGTTTTCTTTATGTTTTGTGGGATGTGGAAGTCAATGGCAAGTTTGTTATTGATAATTACACCAAGTAGATTTAGTTCAGGAAGAGTGCAAGAGGTACAGAGTAAGGTGGAAATTGTCTGCATACTGAATAAGAGTTCCAGGAGAACAGAAGTA